>NC_069502.1:503419080-503719080 GCF_027579735.1 Bombina bombina
GAAGTCAATAGAGATAAAAAAAATTGCTGACAAAAAACAAACACCCATCATGCAGTAAATACATAGTTAAAATCTTTATAAAATATGAATATTGCATACAAATGTTTTATCATCTGTTTTCATCTACTTAATGGAAAAGGGATATAATGCACTTTTTATATATATATATATATATATATATATATATATATATATATATATATATATATATATATATATATATATTTGTACATATATATTAATGTTTTTATATGTGTATATATGACTTAATACATATATACACTCACATATAAATACATTAGTATATATATATATATATTTGTACATATATATTAATGTTTTTATATGTGTATATATGACTTAATACATATATACACTCACATATAAATACATTAGTATATATATATATATATATATATATATATATATATATATATACAAATACATCTTTAGCAATTTATATGTATGTGTCTCAATGTTAAAGCCATTTACCTGCCTTTTTTTTCTAACATCCAAGATCTCCAGTCTTTGAGCCCTTATAACTTTTTTATAATATTTTATTAGACAGTGTTAAAATGCATGTATGTGTACTTTGTAATGTATTTTTGAAGTGCTTTGTGCAACTTTTCTGTTTCGGAAAACAGTTAGCCACAGCTCTGAGATCACAGTAAGCATTGAAACATAAAAGGGCAACTGTGCTAGTGCAATCGCCATTTCTCTACACTTGTAATATCAGTGAAATTAAAATGGCTCGCAAAAACACGATTGCTCTAGCGCAAAACCGTTTGCACCTAACTTGTAATATAGCACTTAGTGAATCAATGATCATTTGATTAATTTCACTTTTAAAAGAAAAGCAAAATTAAATTACTTTCAGCGTCAAAATCTTATTGGTAGGAATAAAACTGACCATACATTTTAAATTTGACACATGTAACATATTTCAGTCACATTTCAGTACTCATATATAACTACAAAAAGATAAATATACCTTTTACCTAATATCTGCAGGAAATATTTAGAGCCAGATTACGAGTGACGTGTTAACAGTTACACGCAAGCAAAACGGGATTTATCGCGGGTGTTTGTGCACATTGGTGTTACACTCGCATTACAAGTTGAAAGTAAACTTGTTCTCTTGAGTGCAATAGATATTTATTGTACCAAAACACCATCAGATGTATGTAGACATATTCAATGAGAAGGGAACGGGAAAATAATTTGGAAAAAGGAGAATGGCACCACTTGGATAGAGAAGTTCCACTATAAGTATTTAGAGAAATATTTTAAAGTATTTCCTGTGGGGTAGGTACTGTACACTAAAGGAGATAGTACAAAGAAAGTCGAAACCAACAAAAGTTTGTCTAACTAAACAAGCACTCAATTTCTCTATGCTAGCCAAATAGCAATTGTATGTTCATAAATTGCAGGAAAAGTAACTAGAAAAAACTAACGGCTAGATTTAGAGTTCTGCGGCCAAAGGGGTGCGTTAGCTACGCATGCTTTTTTTCCCCCGCACCTTTTAAATACCGCTGGTATTTAGAGTTCACAGAAGGGATGCGTTAGGCTCCAAAAAAGGGAGAGTAGAGCATATTTACCACCACTGCAACTCTAAATACCAGCGGTGCTTACGGACTCGGCCAGCTTCAAAAAACAATGGGGCTGTTTGAGCTGAAAAAAAACCTAACACCTGCAAAAAAGCAGCGTTAAGCTCCTAACGCAGCCCCATTGTTTCCTATAGGGAAACACTTCCTATGTCTGCACCTAACACCCTAACATGTACCCCGAGTTTAAACACCCCTAACCTTACGCTTATTAACCCCTAATCTGCCGCCCCCGCTATCGCTGACCCCTGCATATTATTATTAACCCCTAATCTGCCGCTCCATACACCGCCGCAACCTACGTTATCCCTATGTACCCCTAATCTGCTGCCCCTAACACCTCCGACCCCTGAAGCTAAGTCTAACCCTAACACCCCCTAAATTAAATATAATTTAAATCTAACTAAATAAATTAACTCTTATTAAATAAATTATTCCTATTTAAAGCTAAATACTTACCTGTAAAATAAACCCTAATATAGCTACAATATAAATTATAATTATATTGTAGCTATTTTAGGATTAATATTTATTTTACAGGCAACTTTGTAATCATTTTAACCAGGTACAATAGCTATTAAATAGTTAATAACTATTTAATAGTTACCTAGTTAAAATAATTAAAATATTACCTGTAAAATAAATCCTAACCTAAGTTACAATTAAACCTAACACTACACTATCAATAAATTAATTAAATACAATACCTACAAATAAATACAATGAAATAAACTAACTAAAGTACAAAAAATAAAAAAGAACTAAGTTACAAAAAATAAAAAAATATTTACAAACATTAGAAAAATATTACAACAATGTTAAACTAATTACACCTACTCTAAGCCCCCTAATAAAATAAGAAAGACCCCCAAAATAAAAAAATGCCCTACCCTATTCTAAAATTAAAATAGAAAAGCTCTTTTACCTTACCAGCCCTGAAAAGGGCCCTTTGCGGGGCATGCCCCAAAGAATTCAGCTCTTTTGCCTGTAAAAATAAACATACAATACCCCCCCAACATTACAACCCACCACCCACATACCCCTAATCTAACCCAAACCCCCCTTAAATAAACCTAACACTAAGCCCCTGAAGATCTTCCTACCTTATCTTCACCACGCCGGGTTCACCGATCAATCCAGAAGAGCCTCCGATGTCTTGATCCAAGCCCAAGCGGGGGGCTGAAGATGTCCATGATCTGGCTGAAGTCTTCATCCAAGCGGGAGCTGAAGAGGTCCATGATCCGGCTGAAGTCTTCTATCAAGCGGCATCTTCAATCTTCTTTCTTCCGGATCCATGTTCATCCCGCCGTCGCGGAACATCCATCTTCACCGACGACTTCCCGACTAATGAGGGATCCTTTAAGGGACGTCATCCAAGATGGCATCCCTCGAATTCCGATTGGCTGATAGGATTCTATCAGCCAATCGGAATTAAGGGAGGAAAATTCTGATTGGCTGATGGAATCAGCCAATCAGAATCAAGTTCAATCCGATTGGCTGATCCGATCAGCCAATCAGATTGAGCTCGCATTCTATTGGCTGTTCCGATCAGCCAATCGGAATTCGAGGGACGCCATCTTGGATGACGTCCCTTAAAGGAACCGTCATTTGTCGGGAAGTCATCGGTGAAGATGGATGTTCCGCATCGGCGGGATGAACATGGATCCGGAAGAAAGAAGATTGAAGATGCCGCTTGATAGAAGACTTCAGCCCGATCATGGACCTCTTCAGCTCCCGCTTGGATGAAGACTTCAGCCCGATGATGGACCTCTTCTTTAATAGCTATTGTACCTGGTTAAAATAAATACAAAGTTGCCTGTAAAATAAATATTAATCCTAAAATAGCTGCAATATAATTATTATTTATATTGTAGCTATATTAGGGTTTATTTTACAGGTAAGTATTTAGCTTTAAATAGGAATAATTTATTTAATAAGAGTTAATTTATTTAGTTAGATAAAAATTATATTTAACTTAGGAGGGTGTTAGGGTTAGGGTTAGAATTAGCTTTAGGGGTTAAAAAATTTATTAGAGTAGCGGTGAGCTCCGGTCGGCAGATTAGGGGTTAATGCTTGAAGTTAGGTGTCGGCGATGTTAGGGAGGGCAGATTAGGTGTTAATACTATTTATTATAGGGTTATTGAGGCGGGAGTGAGGCGGATTAGGGGTTAATACATTTATTATAGTAGCGGTGCGGTCCGGTCGGCAGATTAGGGGTTAACAAGTGTAGGTAGGTGGCGGCGACATTGGGGGCGGCAGATTAGGGGTAAATAAATATAATATAGGGGTCGGCGGTATTAGGGGCAGCAGATTAGGGGTACATAGGGATAACGTAGGTGGCAGCGGTGTACGGAGCGGCAGATTAGGGGTTAAACATTTTTAATAGAGTGGCGGCGATGTGGGGAGGCCTCGGTTTAGGGGTACATAGGTAGTTTATGGGTGTTAGTGTACTTTAGAGCACAGTAGTTAAGAGCTTTATGAACCTGCGTTAGCCCATAAAGCTCTTAACTACTGACTTTTTTCTGCGGCTGGAGTTTTGTCGTTAGATTTCTAACGCTCACTTCAGCCAAGACTCTAAATACCAGCGTTAGAAAGATCCCATTGAAAAGATAGGATACGCAAATGGCGTAGGGGGATCTGCGGTATGGAAAAGTCGCGGCTGCAAAGTGAGCGTTAGACCCTTTCCTGACTGACTATAAATACCAGCGGGCGGTAAAAAACAGCGTTAGGAGCCTCTAACGCTGGTTTTGACGGCTACCGCCAAACTCTAAATCTAGGCCTAAATGATTCCCTAAGGGGGAAAAAGGGTGGTTAACATGTCAAACTTTATTAAAGAAGATTAAAAAAGGGACAAACATTAAAAACAAAAAGTGGTCCTAACCTATCCTATTAATTAGTTGAATTCTGCATCTCCAAAGTGGGTAGAAAACAAATTGTACCAAAAGGTACTTGTATTCAAGGTTATGGGTATTATAACCTAGATGAACTAAATCAATATGTATAGAGATATAACAAGTATAATAACCTGTAGGTTGTACTGAAGTGATCAGTGTAAAAAAATAATGAAATAGCACCAAGGCGAATTATGTATATAGTATAATCATGGATACTACTCATAAGTAATATATGGATGAAATGAAAATAATTGGTGATCTCCCTATACGATATTGTAAAATATAGATATTATTCATGCATATATACCTATAGCACAATAGTTAGTACTATAGCATAGTTGTTAGTACTATTCATATATAATATATATCAGTATGACCAAGTAGATATTGCTGATCACATATGATGTTTATATGATGTTAGTAAAAGCTGTCACCAAAGTTTGATTGTAACAGAATTTATCAGGATAGTAACCTGATTTGACCTAATTATAAATATTTTAACTCATGATAACAGTTACAATAACCGTGAAAGGGCAATTCAGTATGATTAACTGATTCAGTACACTTAGGAATTACACCAATAATATGAGGATTAAACTGTATGTTATTTCCCCAATCAGTATCCACTAGTCTATAGTTAATATTGTGATAGAAACAAAGCCAGATAGTGCTCTTTCTAATGTCTTGGAAGTATATAATAGCAACACTATATGATCAAATGGGTATATAGTTGTTTACTAGGTATTTTATAATATATATTCACAAGCAAGGCGTTTATATTGCACCGTTAAAGATAATTATTATGCTTAAATCATTGATATTGTGCAAATATTGCAACAGAGTAATAGGTAAGACCACCAGTTGTAATAACTGTAATAATTGACAACAATATTAATATTGAGAATAATCCTTGCAATATGTAGAACTTTTTATGGACCTACAGGTATAAGTGATTATTCATTATATAGTTTTGTATTCAGATTAACTTTATGGTGATTTGCTTATTAAAAAAGTAACACCCAATAAATTGATCCTATTATAAGAATACTCTATGGCACCTAATAGTATCAGTGTCAAAGGGTTTATTGGAACGTTATAGATATTTCAATACTATGCAAAAAAAAAACATTCCATTACTGAATATTTGAATTAACTAAATAGTATACACATTAATATTCTATGTTAGATCTGCTGTATTGCTGTTTGAATTTTCTTATATTACAAGTTGTAAAGTTAGTATAGTTGTCCTTATAGACAATGTAAGTATTGGTCTAATAGTATTAACCATATGGACAAACAGTGCACAATACACAAATAATGCACAATATACAAAGGTGCCCTGTGTTAGATAGGACCCCTTATGCTGCAGTGTGATTATTGCTGCAATAGGCATTAGTTTGCATTCTACACTTTATTATAGTTTAGGGTTACACGGTTCACACTTTTAGGTATAGGAAACGATATATTAGTATAAGTTATTAGGTTGGAAAAGCCACTTTATTTTAAAAATTGAGGATCCCTTGTCCTCCAACAACAGCTCCCTGACATGTTTTGCACAGAATTGTGCTTTATCAAAGGCCTGATTGGAACAGCCAATAGAATGCGAGGTCAATCCTATTGGCTGATTGGATCAGCCAATCAGATTGAACTTCAATCCGATTGGCTGATTACATCAGCCAATAGGATTAATTCCTACCTTAATTTCGGTTAGTGTTAGTTTTTTTTAAGGAGAGATTGGGTGGGTTTTAGAGTAGGGGTGTGTGGGTGGTGGGTTGTAATGTTGGGCGGGTATTGTATTTTTATTTTACAGGTAAAAGAGCTGATTACTTTGGGGCAATGCCTCGCAAAAGGCCCTTTTAAGGGCTATTTGTAATTTAGTATAGGGTAGGGAAATTGTATTATTTTGGGGGGCTTTTTTATTTTATTAGGGGGATTAGATTAAGTGTAATTAGTTTAAAATTCTTGTAATTCTTTTTTTATTTTCTGTAATTTAGTGTTTGTTTATCGTAATTTAGTTTATTTAATTTAATTGTAATTAATTGTAGGTAGTTTAGGTAATTAGTTTAATGATAGTGTAGTGTTAGGTGTTATGGTAACTTAGGTTAGGGTTTATTTTACAGGTAATTTTGTACTTCTTTTAGCTAGGTAGTTATTAAATAGTTAATAACTATTTAATAACTATTCTACCTAGTTAAAATAAATACAAAGTTAACTGTAAAATAAATATAAATCCTAAGCTAGCTACAATGTAACTATTAATTATATTGTAGGTAGCTTATGGTTTATTTTATCGGTAAGTATTTAGTTTTAAATAGGATTAATTTATTTAATTATGTTAAATTAATTTCGTATAATTTAAATTATATTTAAATTAGGGGGGTTAGGGTTAGACTTAGGTTTAGGGGTTAATAAATTTATTATAGTAGCGGCGATGTTGGATTGGGAGATTAGGGGTTAATTAATGTAGGTAGGTGTCAGCAACGTTGGGGGGGCAGATTAGGGGTTAATAAAATTTAAGTAGTGTTTGCAAGGCGGGAGTGCGGCGGTTTAGGGGTTAATACATTTATTAAAGTGGCGGCGATGTCCGGTCAGCAGATTAGGGGTTAATATTTGTAGGTAGGTAGCGGCGACGTTGGGGGTGGCAGATTAGGGGTTAATAAATATAATGTAGGTGTCGCCAATGTTAGGGGCAGCAGATTAGGGGTTCATAGGTATAATGTAGGTGGCGGCGATGTCCGGTCGTCAGATTAGGGGTTACAAATTTTTATTTTAGTGTTTGCGATGTGGGGGGCCTCGGTTTAGGGGTTAATAGGTAGTTTATGGGTGTTAGTGTACTTTTTAGCACTTTAGTTAAGAGCTTTATGTTCCGGCGTTAGCCCATAAAACTCTTAACTACTGATTTTTAAATGCGGTAGGAGTCCTGGACAGGAGAGGGTCTACCGCTCACTTCTTCCAAGACTTGTGATACCGGTGTTAGGCAAATCCCATTAAAAAGATAGGATACGCAATTGACATAAGGGGATTTGCGGTAGCCTCGAGTCGCGGAAGAAAAGTGAGCGGTACATCTGTACCTGTCAGACTCGTAATACGAGCGGGCGTTAAAAAGCAGCGTTGGGACCTCTCAACGCTGCTTTTTAAGGCTAACGCCTAACTCGTGATCTAGGCGTTAGATTTTTGCTGCAGTCTTTATAAATCAGACCTTGCAAGCTTCCATTACACAGTGTTATGTTAAAGGACGTCATTCACCATGGCATCTCCGTAATATATAAAAAAAATATATATTACATTAAGTTACATTTCTAAATGTTTATAATATGCATTAAACTTCATTATTTCTATATTAAAATATTGTAATAATTGATGAATACATTTCTAATAAGTGTATTAAAAATACTTCAAAATAAAAGATATAATTTAGTCATATAGCTTGATGTAAATTGTTAATTAAAGATTATTTATTGAATTAAATGTATTCATTTATATTTATATATATATATATATATATATATATATATATATATATATATATATATATATATATAAAATACTTAGATAAAATATTTTTTACAATTTATAAATAATAAAAAATACATAATACATTGTAAATTTTAATTTTTAAAAATGTTACCTACCATCCCTTTGACATATATCGAAGGCTATCCCTTTGACATATATCCTTCTTAAAACTTTCTAAAGATGGAAGTTTATTGCAAGATATATGAGTCTAGATTATGGAAAACCAGAATGCACATACATAATTCTCAGTTAGGCATCACAAATCATCTGCATATGTAAAGAATATAAATGTTTCCTATTGCGATACACCTATTTTCTGGCTTTTGGAGGTTTTACTGCTACATGAGTGTAGCACTTAGTATATTGGGCATACACCATCTTAATATATATATATATATATATATATATATATATATATATATATATATACATACTTCACAGCATGCCATTTTCAGCTGTGTTAGGTAGTGTAACATTCACCTAGATCACAAGTTTTGCGCTAAACAGAGTGCGAAACTAACTCCAAAAAATTTGCGTTATTTCACTCTCCATAGCCTAACACTTAAAGTGCGGAATGAAAAATTTCTGTAACGCAACCATATGAATGTCTATAGGGAAAAAAATTACGTTTAAACCTAACACCCTAACATAAACCCCAAGTCTAAACACCCCTTATCTGCCGCCCTGACATTGCTGACACCTAAATAAAGTTATTAACACCTAATCTGCAGCTCCCGATATCGCAGACACTAATAAAAGTTATTAACCCCTATTCCACCGCTCCTCGACATCGCCAAATTTTTTCAAAACAGCCAATAGGATGAGAACTACTGAAATCCTAATGGCTGTTCAAATCAGCCAATAGGATTTCAGTAGCTTTCATCCTATTGGATGTTTTGAACAGCCAATAGGATTTCAAAGCTCTCATCCTATTGGCTGATTTGAATTTGAAGAATCAAATCAGCCAATAGGTGTGCAAGGTACTCCATTTTGAAGCGGCTACCTTGCATTCAACTTCCGTGTACGGCGGTGACCATATGAAGAGGACGCTCCGCGCAGGATAGGATTAGCTTCCAGGATGGCTCTGCTCCGTGCTGCGGGGATGAAGATAGAAGATGTCCCCGGGATGGATGAAGATATCGCCGCCTGGATGCAGACTTCAGGAACCGTGAGTAGATATTCTGTGTTAGTGTTAGTTTTTTGTTATTTTTTTGAGTGGGTTTTTTTTTTAGATTAGGGCTTTGGTCTTTTGTAAAAGAGCTGAATGACCTTTTAAGGGCAATGCCCATACAAATTCCCCTTTAGGGGCAATGGGTAGCTTAGTTTTTTTTTTAGAGTTAGGTTTTTAATTTTGGGGGGTTTGCTGGGTGGTGGGTTTTACTGTTGGGGGGACTTTGTATTTTTTTTACAGGTAATAGAGCCGTTTAACTTAGGGCAATGCCCTGCAAAAAGGCCTTTTTAATGGCTATTGGTAGTTTATTGTAGGATAGGGGTGTTTTTATTTGGGGGGGGCTTTTTTATAGGGTTATTAGATAGGATTCTTTATATTTTTGATAATATTATTTATTATTTTTGTAAGCTTAATGTTTTCTATTTTTTGTAACTTAGTGTTTATTATTTTTTGTAATTTTAGATTTTTTATTTTTTTCGTAGTGTTAGGTTTTTTTACATTTGTAATTTAGATTTTTTTAATTGGTAGTATTTTTCTATTTTATTAGAATAGTTATGTTAGGTTAATTTATAGTTTAATGTTAGGTTTATTTTTATTTCACAGGTAAGTTTTTATTTATTAAATATAGTTATATTGTAATTTGAATTTAAAGTTAGGGGGGTGTTAGGTTTAGGGGTTAATAGTTTAATTTAGTGTTTTGCAATGTGGGGGGCCGGCGGTTAAGGGGTTAATAGGTTTATTTAGTGGCGGCGATGTGGGAGACCGGAGGTTTAGGGGTTAATGGGTTTACTTAGTGGCGGCGATGTGGGAGGCTGGAGTTTTAGTGGTCAATAACTTTATTATAGTGGTGGCGATGTCAGGGAGCGGTGGATTAGGGGTTAATATATTAAATAGTGTCAGCAATGTGGATGGGCGACAGATTAGGGGTTATTAGGTTTATTTAATAGTTGCGATGTGGGTGGGCGGCAGATTAGGCGTTAATAAGTTTAAAACAGTGTTTGCGATGCAGGAGGGCGGTGGTTTAGGGGTTAATAGGTAGTTTATGGGTGTTAGTGTACTTTGTAACAGTTTAGTTATGAATTTTGTGAAGCATTTTTGTTTTGCAAAATCCATAAATACTGCTCTCAGATGGTGGTATGGATCATGTCGGTATAGGCTGTAATGCAAGCTTTTTAGCCTCAACGCCCAACCTGTAATAACGGCGCTATGAAAATCCCACCCAAAAAAGTGGACGTTGCATTACAGGCTAAAATGCTTGTGGTATAGCTATACCAACACAACTCGTAATATGCCATTTTTTCAGCTTTTAAAGACATACTGTTATCTAGCCGATTGTGTGGTAATATACTGTACATCAGTTTGCACAATTTTTTTAATAGTTAACAACATGATAACTTTGAGTAGTCTATTTTCCGTTTAATTTGATATTTAATTATAGCTCACTGGCATGGATGGAAATCATAACGTAAACCCTCACATTTGAAGATTTCACCAATTTTCTAAAAAAAAAAAAAAAAAGGTGATTGAGCCTCAAAGTCATAGATAATGGTGAGTTGCCTCTCATAGAAAGTAATAAAGCTGTCTGCAATGGAGAACCTTGTAGAAGAGAACGTACATTAGGCAAGAAAAAAAACGACGTGACCTGCAATGGAAAAATGCTTAGATAACACAATGATAGCTTTGAGTGAACTTCTGACACACCAAAAGAATGCCCCTGTGCAAAAATACAATGTAGAAATTGTAGTTTGTCCTTGCAGCATGATTTTTCATTGCAAATTCAATTTATTCCCTATTCTTCAAATATGTTTTCTTTAATTTGTAATTTGAAATTACAAATTTTATTTTGTGTTAAGAAATAATCCGCTAGATTTAGAGTTCTGCGGCCAAAGGGGTGCGTTAGCTACGCATGCTTTTTTTCCCCCTGCACCTTTTAAATACCGTTAGTATTTAGAGTTCACAGAAGGGCTGCGTTAGGCTCCAAAAAGGGAGCGTAGAGCATAATTTACTGCCACTGCAACTTTAAATACCAGCGGTGCTTACGGACGCGGCCAGCTTCAAAAACGTGCTCGTGCAGGATTTCCCCATAGGAAACAATGGGGCCGTTTGAGCTGAAAAAAAACCTAACACCTGCAAAAAAGCAGCGTTCAGCTCCTAACGCAGCCCCATTGTTTCCTATGGGGAAACACTTCCTAAAACTGCACCTAACACCCTAATATGTACCCTGAGTCTAAACACCCCTAACCTTACACTTATTAACCCCAATCTGCTGCCCCCGCTATCGCTGACACCTGCATTATACTATTAACCCCTAATCTGCCGCTCCGTACACCGCCACAACCTACATTATCCCTATGTACCCCTAATCTGCTGCCCCAACACCGCCGACCCCTATTATATTTATTAACCCCTAATCTGCCTCCCCAACGTCGCCACCACCTACCTACAATTATTAACCCCTAATCTGCCGACCGGACCTCACCGCTACTATAATAAAGTTATTAACCCCTAATCCGCCTCACTCCCGCCTCAATAACCCTATAATAAATTGTATTAACCCCTAATCTGCCCTCCCTAACATCACCGACACCTAACTTCAAGTATTAACCCCTAATCTGCCGACCGGACCTCACCGCTACTCTAATAAATGTATTAACCCCTAAAGCTAAGTCTAACCCTAACACTAACACCCCCTAAGTTAAATATAATTTTTATCTAACGAAATAACTTATTTCTTATTAAATAAATTATTCCTATGTAAAGCTAAATACTTACCTGTAAAATAAACCCTTATATAGCTACAATATAAATTATAATTATATTGTAGCTATTTTAGGATTTATATTTATTTTACAGGCAACTTTGTATTTATTTTAACCAGGTACAATAGCTATTAAATAGTTAAGAACTATTTAATAGTTACCTAGTTAAAATAATTACAAAATTACCTGTAAAATAAATCCTAACCTAAGTTACAATTAAACCTAACACTACACTATCAATAAATTAATTAAATAAAATACCTACAATTATCTACAATTAAACCTAACACTACACTATCATTAAATTAATTAAATAAATTACCTACAAATACCTACAAATAAATACAATTAAATAAACTAACTAAAGTACAAAAAATAAAAAAAGCTGTTACAAAAAATAAAAAAATAATTTACAAACATTATAAAAATATTACAACAATTTTAAGCTAATTACACCTACTCTAAGCCCCCTAATAAAATAACAAAGCCCCCCAAAATAAAAAAAATGACCTAACCTATTCTAAAATAAAAATTGAAAAGCTCTTTTACCTTACCAGCCCTTAAAAGGGCCTTTTGCGGGGCATGCCCCAAAGAATTCTGCTCTTTTGCCTGTAAAAAAAAACATACAATACCCCCCCCAACATTACAACCCACATACCCCTAATCTAACCCAAACCCCCCTTAAATAAACCTAACACTAAACCCCTGAAGATCTTCCTACCTTATCTTCTTACCTTTATCTAAACACCCCTAACCTTACACTTATTAACCCCTAATCTGCTGCCCCCGCTATCGCTGACACCTGCATTATACTATTAACCCCTAATCTGCCGCTCCGTACACCACCACAACCTACATTATCCCTATGTACCCCTTATCTGCTGCCCCTAACACCGCCGACCCCTATTATATTTATTAACCCCTAATCTGCCTCCCCAACGTCGCCACCACCTACCTACAATTATTAACCCCTAATCTGCCGACCGGACCTCACTGCTACTATAATAAAGTTATTAACCCCTAATCCGCCTCACTCCCGCCTCAATAACCCTATAATAAATTGTATTAACCCCTAATCTGCCCTCCCTAACATCACCGACACCTAACTTCAAGTATTAACCCCTAATCTGCCGACCGGACCTCACCGCTACTCTAATAAATGTATTAACCCCTAAAGCTAAGTCTAACCCTAACACTAACACCCCCCTAAGTTAAATATAATTTTTATCTAACGAAATAACTTATTTCTTATTAAATAAATTATTCCTATGTAAAGCTAAATACTTACCTGTAAAATAAACCCTTATATAGCTACAATATAAATTATAATTATATTGTAGCTATTTTAGGATTTATATTTATTTTACAGGCAACTTTGTATTTATTTTAACCAGGTACAATAGCTATTAAATAGTTAAGAACTATTTAATAGTTACCTAGTTAAAATAATTACAAAATTACCTGTAAAATAAATCCTAACCTAAGTTACAATTAAACCTAACACTACACTATCAATAAATTAATTAAATAAAATACCTACAATTATCTACAATTAAACCTAACACTACAGTATCATTAAATTAATTAAATAAATTACCTACAAATACCTACAAATAAATACAATTAAATAAACTAACTAAAGTACAAAAAATAAAAAAAGCTGTTACAAAAAATAAAAAAATAATTTACAAACATTATAAAAATATTACAACAATTTTAAGCTAATTACACCTACTCTAAGCCCCCTAATAAAATAACAAAGCCCCCCAAAATAAAAAAATTACCTAACCTATTCTAAAATAAAAATTGAAAAGCTCTTTTACCTTACCAGCCCTTAAAAGGGCCTTTTGCGGGGCATGCCCCAAAGAATTCTGCTCTTTTGCCTGTAAAAAAAAACATACAATACCCCCCCCAACATTACAACCCACATACCCCTAATCTAACCCAAACCCCCCTTAAATAAACCTAACACTAAACCCCTGAAGATCTTCCTACCTTATCTTCACCACGCCGGGTATCACCGATCCGTCCAGAAGAGGCTCCAAAGTCTTCATCCAAGCCCAAGCGGGGGCTGAAGAGGTCCATCATCGGGCTGAAGAGGTCCATCATCCAGCTGAAGTCTTGATCCAAGCGGGGCTGAAGAGGTCCATCATCGTGCTGAAGAGGTCCATCATCCGGCTGAAGTCTTGATCCAAGCGGGGGTTGAAGAGATCCATCATCTGGCTGAAGTCTTCTATCAAGCGGCATTTTCAATCTTCTTTCTTCCGGATCCATCTTCATCCCGCCGACGCGGAACATCCATCCTGGCCGACGACTTCCTGACGAATGACGGTTCCTTTAAATAACGTCATCCAAGATGGCGTCCATCGAATTCTGATTGGCTGATAGGATTCTATCAGCCAATCAGAATTAAGGTAGGAAAATTCTGATTGGCTGATGGAATCAGCCAATCAGATTGAGCTCACATTCTATTGGCTGTTCTGATCAGCCAATAGAATGCGAGCTCAATCTGATTGGCTGATTGGATCAGCCAATCGGATTGAATTTGAATCTGATTGGCTGATTCCATCAGCCAATCAGAATTTTCCTACCTTAATTCCGATTGGCTGATAGAATCCTATCAGCCAATCGGAATTCGAGGGATGCCATCTTGGATGACGTCATTTAAAGGAACCGTCATTCATCGGGAAGTCGTCGGCCAGGATAAATGTTCCACGTCGGCGGGATGAAGATGGATCCGGAAGAAAGAAGATTGAAGATGCCGCTTGATAGAAGACTTCAGCCGGATGATGGACCTCTTCAGCCCGATGATGGACCTCTTCAGCCCCCGTTTGGGCTTGGATGAAGACTTTGGAGCCTCTTCTGGATGGATTGGTGATACCCGGCGTGGTGAAGATAAGGTAGGAAGATCTTCAGGGGCTTAGTGTTAGGTTTATTTAAGGGGGTTTGGGTTAAATTAGGGGTATGTGGGTGGTGGGTTGTAATGTTGGGGGGGGGCATTGTATGTTTTTTTTTACAGGCAAAAGAGCAGAATTCTTTGGGGCATGCCCCGCAAAAGACCCTTTTAAGGGCTGGTAAGGTAAAAGAGCTTTTCAATTTTTATTTTAGAATAGGGTAGGGCATTTTTTTATTTTGGTGGGCTTTGTTATTTTATTAGGGGGCTTAGAGTAGGTGTAATTAGCTTAAAATTGTTGTAATATTTTTATAATGTTTGTAAATTATTTTTTTATTTTTTGTAACTTAGCTTTTTTTATTTTTTGTACTTTAGTTAGTTTATTTAATTGTATTTATTTGTAGGTATTTGTAGGTAATTTATTTAATTAATTTAATGATAGTGTAGTGTTAGGTTTAATGGTAGATAATTGTAGGTATTTTATTTAATTAATTTATTGATAGTGTAGTGTTAGGTTTAATTGTAACTTAGGTTAGGATTTATTTTACAGGTAATTTTGTAATTATTTTAACTAGGTAGCTATTAAATAGTTCTTAACTATTTAATAGCTATTGTACCTGGTAAAAATAAATACAAAGTTGCCTGTAAAATAAATATAAATCCTAAAATAGCTACAATATAATTATAATTTATATTGTAGCTATATTAGGGTTTATTTTACAGGTAAGTATTTAGCTTTAAATAGGAATAATTTATTTAATAAGAAATAATTTATTTTGTTAGATAAAAATTATATTTAACTTAGGGGGGTGTTAGTGTTAGGGTTAGACTTAGCTTTAGGGGTTAATAAATTTATTAGAGTAGCGGTGAGGTCCGGTCGGCAGATTAGGGGTTAATACTTGAAGTTAGGTGTCAGTGATGTTAGGGAGGGCAGATTAGGGGTTAATAAATATAATATAGGGGTCGGCGGTGTTAGGGGCAGCAGATTAGGGGTACATAGGGATAATGTAGGTTGCGTCGATGTGCGGTCGGCAGATTAGGGGTTAAAAAAATTTATTAGAGTGGCAGCGAGGTGGGGGGGCCTCGGTTTAGGGGTACATAGGTAGTTTATGGGTGTTAGTGTACTTTAGAGCACAGTAGTTAAGAGCTTTATGAACCGGCGTTAGCCCAATAAGCTCTTAACTCCTGGCTTTTCTCTGCGGCTGGAGTTTTGTCGTTAGATTTCTAACGCTCACTTCAGCCAAGACTCTAAATACCGGTGTTAGAAAGATCCCATTGAAAAAATAGGATACGCAAATGGCGTAGGGGGATCTGTGGTATGGAAAAGTTGCGGCTGCAAAGTGAGCGTTAGACCCTTTCCTGACTGACTCTAAATACCAGCGGTAGCCCAAAACCAGTGTTAGGAGCCCCTAACGCTGGTTTAGACGGCTAACGCAGAACTCTAAATCTAGGCGAATGATTTTTACTTTGTTGTTTCATTACGAATTTTATTTTGTACTTTCATTATGATTTTTAAGCAGTTTATTTTACTGAGTACTATATTGGGATTTATGGTCCTCTGCTTCACATACAGAAAAATAGGGAATGCCTTTTAGTGAGATACACTTACCAGAAGATAAAATTTGCATTTCCAGAATCCTGTGAAGGATCACATACTACTGATGGTTCCTTTTTAACCAGCGGGCTTTAGAGAAATGGACTTAAGCATTCTAGTCTTTTCTCCAGCAGGGAACAGACTTGCACATTGCAATGCACACCTCTGTGGATCCGTATAGCACCAGTCACTGCCAAGACAAAGATAAGTTTTCCCCAGCTCCAGTTTTCACCTAAGAGGCAAGATATAAATCCTTTAGTGGCAGGAGTTTGAGGATTTTTTATACTCCTGGAGGCCAGAAAGCTTTTTATAATTTTGCTGTATATTTATTTGGATTTTTTTCCTGAGTGTAGATATACATGAACATAAGAAAATTAAATATTGATTTTCAAGAAAAATTGAGCTTACAGCTGATTTCTTTTTTTAACTTTATTTTTGTATATGGGTAAAGATATATTATACAATATATTTTTAACAAATTCATTCCTCTTGCTTGACATACTCAATTTTATAAGAACTCTAGTTCTTCTGAATAGAACAGTAGCAATTATAAAAATCAATATTTGTAATTTTAGGGAAAATATTGACACAAAACAGTCTTTCATTTCTTCACATTTCTTCACATTCATTTTTGAAATTTTTTTGAGATATGATTGAATTAATGGGGAAAATGGAAGATGGTAATTAACAATGCCCCATTTCTTCTAAACACATACATATATAAAACTGACTCAGTCCCTGAAAGCTGTGCAGCTGTCTATGAGTGCTGTTGAGCACCAGGGCCAATAATTTTACAGGGTCATAGAATGTGTATTCAGTCTGTTTTGAAAGTGCAGTCCATTTCTGTGTAGCTGTAGGTTAGGGATCCAGGGAGGAAGAGACCTGGACCTATCGCCTTTGGACAAATGCTGTAACTAACTCCATTTTGCTTTTAATCTAGCGGTGTGCTTGCAATAGATTGCCAGACTATATTATTTGTGTTGTGTATATATATATATATATATATATATCTGAAGACGGACTATATTATATCCGAAAACGTTAACACTAATTAAAGTGATTTTTGCTAAGTCCCTTGGAGTGCGCTTGTCCTATATTTCTATTCATTTGTTTGCTGCACCCAGGGCATAGGACCGTTGTAATTAGGAGTTCAATTTTCTGCTTTTCTATACATATATATATATATATATATATATATATATATATATATATATATATATATACATATTCAGTAATAAAGCACACTCTCATGAACCACAGTCTTCATAGGACCAGGAAGGAAGTCCATAAAACAACATCCAAAAATTATTGCATTTTTTGTACAAAAATTCCACCAAGGCTTCATCCATAAAAGGCCTCGTAAAGGTATATGCTCCCTAAAGGCTTAAAATCCATGGAAATACTTGTCCTGGAACTTGATTGATAGATCAGGGATCTATTTTTCAAGAAAATGTCGTCCTTATACTCATGCCACCTGAGCAGATTTTGGTGTCATGAACCTGTTCAACCCCATGTAGTTATATAATTCCAAAATTTACTCTTTAACTTTAAGGAACATAACATTCCCAACGTCTTCACCAATCTAAACTGTCCCATATAATTCTACTTATTAAGGCAAATCTTCTTTTCCACACATGCTTACCTGCACTGCTAAAATAAGTCCAAGCAATGAGAGACCCATTGTTTATGTTATGAAGCATTGCCTGCATGTAGGCTTCACTATATTTCCACAGCATTCATTCATAAAGAAACAGCAGGTGGAGGGCCTGCAGAAGGAGCTGCAATACAGGTAACAAGGTCAGCAGGACGGGGGACTGGTAATTGGGCAGCTTATTGTCTGGGCCGATTTAGAAGGACATTAAGTATCTCTTGCTTCTGTGTAAAAATTGTGCTTGTACCATACTCCCTAGAGATTCTAAAAAACACATTCTGCATCCATTTTGAAACCTAGTTTACAGATTTTGTTTTGTCTCGTGAGGGAGCATAAAACAAGGCTCACAAATAAAGATGTTTTTATTGTGCCTTTATGCCATATAGCCAGTGTGTCTAGCTGTATTGTGGAAAAACAGCTAGATCTTAAGGCCCATCATGCCTTATCATTTAACCCTCAGCTAATAGATAAGGCAGCAACACCTTAGAAAACAATATATTTCTGGTAGTCAAGGGTTTAATGCAATGCTTCATTACCTTTTTCTCATTAAGGGACCAATGTCCTAAAGATCGTTAGGTCGATGAGAAATGCACATTCAGTCTTGCCAGTCTTGAAAAAGGCTTGTTGGGTGTAATGTTATAAAAGTGGGCTGACCCTTACTGTACAGATGAGTTATGAATAGTATAAGACTTGCTGCTTATTCAACAATCTGACCACATTCAACCATCTGACAGTGAATGCAGATCTTGGCAGTATGTGAGGGGGGATGTTTTCAAAGCATATTTACACAATATATACTGTGTGTTCAGTAAATATACATTTTTATCTGTTTAGTAAGAGTTAAAAAATTAGACTAATTTTCACTGTAAATGCAGTATATTTCTTACAATTGCTAATCTCGCCACTGAAAGGGTTGTTGAGACAGATGTGTATAAAAAAGTTCACCTAAACTGGTGGATATAGTTTAAAACATTAGAAATTATTGGTGATGTTTCCCCATACAATGCAGGGACACCTGTATGTTTGTTATGTATGCAATCAAAATTGTTTAATAAACAAGGGGAAAAAATCCTCAATAATAAATGTTTATAAGATGGAGGATTTGGGGTGTATTGTACATGTGTATATGGTGTAAGTGCATGTATTATACTGCAAAATGCTACATTATGTATTCATGTAAATAACTGTGTTTTACCTTTTAATATTTTATTTTAATAAAACTTTTAATATAGTGTGATTGCAATATTAGATATAAACCAAAGTAAGTTCACACTGTACTGAACGGGTTTGCTTCTAATGTAGCAGTCGCACAGTATCAAACGTGTTATTAAAATAGAACATTTGGTACAGAGTGATCACCATATAAAAACTAAACAATCAGTACACTGTGATCTTATAGCAGCTATACAAATACAATCTTAAAAATAACCCCCTATTTTTAAATAACACCTTTTACATAGTGCAAAGTCTAATATACACACTATTGTAAAATGCCATAGCTACTGTCTTCTGGGGTATATTACTATCCCATACACACATTTTTGTTCCTAAAAAAAAGAACATGTCAAAAGTTAAAAACACATTTTATTTTTAATTAACGTCTTACTTGATATGCATAATATACTATTTTACAGTGTAATACATACATATAACAAACTACATGCACATTTACAATACACCCAAGATACCTCAGTTCATATAGGTTTACTATTAATTTACTAGTTTTACTAGTGTATTGTAACACAACAGGTTTTGTTTTGGTTCACACATGTAAACGGCATTGTCAGTCAATGCTGTCTAAAGGGATTATTTATGTTATTCCTTTGCAGCAGGTGGCAATACTTCTTTTAACATTATAGTTATTGGTAAAATTATACATGTAGCAGTTAGTCAATGTAAGTATAAATTTGACAGACATGATTAAGATAGGAAATATGAGATGTGTCAGTGCTTGCTGAGCATTGTGTGGAGTGAGACAAAGGGGCCGATTTATCAAGTGTCGGGCGAACATGATCCACTGTAGCGGATAATGTCTGCACGACATCAATAAATGCCAACAGCGTATCATTTCACAAGCATTTCGTGTGAAATGCTTATGAAATGCTGCCCCCCACACTTTTGCGGCTAATCGGCCTCTAGCAGGGGTTGTCAATCATCCCAATAGTATGATGCTGCAGGTAGAAAATTCCTGCATGGAAGCACCTCACAGCACAGTATTATGCTTATGGGTGTGAGATTGCCCATAAACCAGGATTTCTCCACTAGATACTCCTATGACAGGATAAGAATCCAGAAGTGTGATCTGTTGTAGGGAGATGAGAAAGGTTATTAAAAGCTTTTAAATTTATTTTTAAATAAATAAACTAAATAGCCTGTATTTAGTTGTTGTCCAGTTCCTTTACTACCACCTAATAAACTGATTAGATCTCACATGTTGCAGGAAGTAGATAGTTAATTCCAGTAGTATGTTAAATTAAACATGCTTTGCATTCTGGGGGTTATTGGGTACCTATATTTAGTACCTGATATTCAAAAGCTTGCCGGCATAGAGAGAAGTCATGCAAAATCTTTGGGATTTTTTTAGACCTTATATTATAATGTAGATGTCTCACCTTCACATCAAGAACCTTACATAGTGAGATAGATATCTTCCAAATTAAAATTTGTGTTTCTAACATTTTTTTGGGGACCTCTACTTACTGACGAGACATCTTAGATCATCTTGCCTGAGTAGAGAGCTTTTGGATATCAGGCACATAAGTACATGTAATTCATTGACCAGGAATGAAAGCCAATGGACAGCTGAATCCTTAAAGTGACATTAAACACTTTGAGATTGTATTATAAACACTTAAACTATATGTAGTATAAATAAAATAAAAAATAATCCAATAGATTTTATTGATTCGTTTTCACCTATTTTTTTCTGTAATTTAAGATCTGAAATTTCAGGTATAAGTAGAAGTGCAGATTCCACACAGTCATTGGGGCCGATTTATCAAATGTCTGGCGGACATGATTCGCTGTAGCGATCATGTTCACCAGACATCAATAAATACCGACAGCATACGCTGTCATCATTTATCATTGCACAAGCAGTTCTGGTAAACTGCTTGTGCAATGCCGCCCCCTGCAGATTCGCGGCCTATCGGCCTCTAGTAAAAGGTGTCCATAAACCCGATCGTATGAGATTGGGCCAATTAATATCTGCAGCCTCAGAGGCAGCGGACAAGTTAAGGAGCAGCGGTCTTAAGACAGCTGCTTCTTAACTCCTGTTTCCAGCGAGCCTAAAGGCTCGTGCGTGATGCATTGGGGCTGATTGGCTGCTTGGTACATTGGGCCCCATTGACTGCACACTCCAGTTGTCTGTTTATAACTGTCCTTGATTGACTTCAGCAGAGAAAGAAAGCTAGGTTTCAACATGTTAGCAGTCAATTCTTTATGGACACTAACACTAAACCCTGTTTTAAAGAAATGTAAATAGATCTGGTACTGAAAATGACTTTGGCACATTTTATGACCACATTCACTTTTAATTTTGTACACACTTTAATAAAAAACAAACAAATATATAGAGAATATATATATATATGAAAAATATACAAAACACAGAAGGGGACTGCACTCTCAGACCGGACCGGGTACACATCCCATGACTCTGCAACATACTCAGTCCTTGGTGCTCACTGGCACTCACAGGAAGATGTGCTGTCCCCAGAGTCACAGGCAGTTAACCCCAGAAAGGTATGGGTACAAGAAGCATAGGGAAATTACAAAACAAATTAGAACAACACACAGAGAAAGTCCAGCACTCACAAGTTCTCAGCTAAAATTAAAAGCAAAAATGGAAGGGTTATTTACCGCATCTGGCCACATGGGAGCCCAGGTACCACGTCAAGGTTCCTTCCAAAAACAGCCACACAATGCAAGCTCTCAATCCAACAAACTGGGAACAAGTGAAGGGTGCACAGGCTTATGTAGAAAAAAAATAAAATAATTATATATATATATAAGAAAACCAATATAATGGCATTCAAATACTCACATTCCTAAACACAATGCAGGTGCACAAATGCTAAATAAACCTTAACAAATTATTTTTAACATATATCTCTGGTTACTTTATTCATAGGTCTAAGGACTAAAAAGAAACATAAAAAGTACACCATTAAACAGTGTTTTTCTGTGGCTTGTCATGTGAAACTGGATGATTATAGAACACATTACAAAATGAAATGTCTGTAGAGGGCAGAGTAAGGATTATTGTTTGTCATCCATCCTTCACACTAACAGTTACAAATAAGTGCAAGTAATACAACAGATAACAAATCTGGTGAGACAATACATACAGTGTTGCACTTTAAATTCCCTTCCTGAAATACATTTATATTGCTATGATTTCATCCTCTGTCCTTTTTGTATTTTAAAATGTATTTGAATTTTTACTTAAGCTGTTATTGTGTGTGGCTGGCAGGACTCACAGTTTGGCCTGCATCCAACTACTTTGTGCCTAGGATTACCTCTGTGAGTATCAAATGAGACTTGGGGGGGATTTAATAAGCAGCAGATGATGCTTTCTCCACCTGATGTTTTCTCCAAGTTAAGAGGCAGCGGGCATAAGACCCCTGCTCCTTAACTCGTCCGCCTCCTTTTAGGTAGCGGACTGCAATCATCCCGATTGGGATGATTGACACCCCGATTAGCTGCAAATTTGTTGGGGGCAGCATTGCACAAGCATTTCACAAGCTCAGTGTGTTATTTATAATTTTATATATATATATATATATATATATATACACAAAATTCCATCAGATATCTATAGAAGTATGTATTTATGAATAAATAGAACATATTCTTCTGTGGTGTGAAGAACATTGGAATGTGAAATATCCTATTTTCATGTTGGTTTAAATAGGTCAGTAGAGTGTGTGGCCAATGGCTGTGTATAATATAACTGTGTTCTGTATTTCCATTTCTAGCAGGAACTAAAAAGCTTACAATTTCAGAATGGAATTACAGGAAGAGGGGACAAAACACATAATGAAAATATATAACAGAGTCTTTTTTATATATTTATGATTTATCATTTTAAATTACCATCTCAAAGTGTTAATGTCCTTGTAATGCAGGAGTTTATTTTCTAGATGTAAAATAACAATCGGCTAGATTACGAGTTTTGTGTTAGGCTTAAAAAGTAGCGTTAAGAGGTCCTAACGCCTGCTGGTATTACGAGTCTTGAAGGTACAGGTATACCGCTCACTTTTTTGGCCAGACTTGGAAATACCGCAAATCCACTTACGTAAATTGTGTATCCTCTTTTCGCAATGGGACTTGCATAGCGCCGGTATTACCAGTCTGCCAAAAAATGAGCGGTACACCCTCTGCTGTCAAGACTGGTACCACATTTTAAAGTCAGTAGTTAAGAGTTTTACACTACAACGCCGTAGCATAAAACTCTTAACTAAAGTGCTAAAAAGTACACTAACACCCATAAATGACCTATTAACCCCTAAACCGAGGCCCTTCCGCACCGCAAACACTAAAATAACATTTTTAACTCCTAATCTGCCGAACCGGACATCGCCTATAATAAACATATTAACCCCTAAACCGCCGCACTCCGCCTCACAAACATTAGTTAAATATTATTATTATTGTTAAATATTATTATTAAATATTTATAAATTGAGCTCCATACCGCATTCTCAAATAACAGTGCTGCTTTGAGCTGGTTTTTACGTGCTAGTGCACGATTTCCCCATAGACATCAATATGGAGAGTCGACTATAAAAAAGCATAATACCTGCAATAAAGGAGAGTAAAGCCTCGTAATGCAGCCCCTTTGATTCCTATGGGGAAACAAAATTTATGTTTACACCTAACACGCTAACATAAACCCTGAATCTAAACACCCCTAATCTGCCGCCCCCGACATCGCCGACACCAACATTACACTTATTAACCCCTAATCTGCCTCCCCCAACATTGCCACCACCGACCTACACTTATTAACCACTAATCTGCCGCCCCTAACATCATCGCCACCTACATTACACTTATTAAACCCTAATCTGCCACCCCAATGTCGTCACTACTTACCTACACTTATTAACCCCTAATCTGCCGCCCCCAACGTCTCAGCCACTATACTAAAGTTATTAACCCCTAAACCTAACCCTAAGTCTAACCCTAACACCCATTAACTTGAACATAATTAATATAAATCTAAATAAAAATTACAATTAATACCTAAATAATTCCTATTTAAAACTAAATACTTACCTATAAAATAAGCCCTAAGCTAGCTACAATATAACTAATAGTTACATTGTAGCTAGCTTAGGTTTTATTTTTATTTCACAGGCAAGTTTGTATTTATTTTAACTAGGTAGACTAGTTACTAAATAGTTATTAACTATTTACTAACTACCTAGCTAAAATAAATACAAATTTACCTGTAAAATTAAACATAACCTGAGTAACACCTAACCTTACACTACTATTAAATAAATTACATTAATTAAATACAATTAACTAAACTGCAAAAACCCCCACTAAATTACACAAAATAAAAAAGAAATGATCAAATATTTAAACTAATTACCTAATCTAATAGCCCTATGAAAATAAAAAAGCCCCCCCAAAATAAAAAAAACCCTAGCCTAAACTAAACTGCCAATAGCCCTTAAAAGGGCCTTTTGCAGGGCATTGCCCCAAAGAAATCAGCTCTTTTACCTGTAAAAAAAAAATACAAACAACCCCCCAACAGTAAAACTCACCACCCACACAACCAAACCCCCCAAATAAAATCCTATCTAAAAAAAAACCTAAGCTCCCCATTGCCCTGAAAAGGGATTTTGGATGGGCATTGCCTTTAAATGGGCATTTAGCTCTTTTTCTGCCCAAACCCTAATCTAAAAATAAAACCCTCCCAATAAACCCTTAAAAAACACTAATCCCCGAAGATCCACTTTCAGTTTTTGAAGATCGGACATTCATCCACATCGAAGCTGGGAGAAGTCTTCATCCAAGCGGCAAGAAGTCCTCTAAGAAAGCCAGGAGAAATCTTCATCCAAGCGGCAAAAAGTGGTCCTCCAGACGGGCAGAAGTCTTCATCCAGACGGCATCTTCTATCTTCATCCTTCCGACGCGGAGCGGCTCCATCTTCAAGACATCCGGCACGGAGCATCCTCTTCTTTCCACGACTTTTGAAGAATGAAGGTTCCTTTAAGGGATGTCATCCAAGATGGCATCCCTTGAATTCCGATTGGCTGATAGAATTCTATCAGCCAATCGGAATTAAAGGTGAAAAAATCCTATTGGCTGATGCAATTTAGCTCGCATTCTATTGGCTGTTTGGAACAGGACTATTTGAAAAAGGACTTTTTGAAATCTGCTGTAGTTACGTTGCATTACGGCCAAAAAAGTGTGTGGTACAGCTATACCTGCAAGCGGTAATGAAAAAGAGCCATAACCCTGCTTTTTCACTCAAAATGCAAAACTTGTAATCTAGCCGATTGTTAAGGAGCACTGGACAAGTTACAGGTTGTAAATAAAAAATTTAATTTATTATTTCATGTTAAAAAGAAAATGAACGGGTTATACACAACCTAGGTGAAATAAGGTAAAGGGTTAAGAAATATTGCAAGGTTGACATGTTTCAGCGTAATACCGTATTCTAAGCTCTATGTAAAAATAATTCATGCAAGCAACTTAAAACCTATTCTAAATGTGCTGATTGGTCTAGAGGTAAACACCTCCTAGAGTTTTTTTTTTTTAGTACTCTTGGGCCCCTCAACAAAGACTGGGCCCTGGGCAACTGCCCCTGTGTTAAAGATGGCCCTGCAAAGAAATTTATCTTTGTCTCAGCTAACTAAAGAAAGTGCTCCCAATATTCATCAGGCTTCTTATCATGCTGTTTAGCAAAAAATAATCTTATAGTTTTGTGCCAAAGAGCAAGCAGGGTTTTTTTATGGACATCGTCCATATAGGTTGACATTAGGTCTGAGCTGTCACAGAAAATCCAATTTCTATTGATAGCCCCTGAGCCAATTCTGAAGCACTTGTCTGACTGCTTTTCAGAACTAGATTGTATAAGTAGCGCACTCTCCGTGGCATCTAACTTATGTGTCAATGTACACAAGTGTATTCACTTTTGTTGCATTGGGTTTCTACTTTGGGGCCTGTATTTTCAATATTGTCTTTCTAAAGCATTTGTTATTGATTGTTCATAATAAGAAATACTACACTTAGAACTTAGACAAAAATGCAGCTATTCAGAAGTGATACAATTTTGAATCATTTGAGATTTAAGTGATAATGCACAGGGGTGTACTCACTTATGTTGTATACTGTATATTTATAGTAATAACACAGTCCCCATAGACCACAATGTAAAGGTACTTTTCAGTGCCCTTTGTTTTCTAACACCCCACATCTGTACACTTTAACCCCTTAAAACTGCTTTTGCAGTTACATTTAAAAAAAAATAATACACATATATTTTATTTTTAAAAAGGAACAAAACTTTATTATTAGGGCTATTGGGGGATATTTTTTAAATTAAACAGAGGTCTGACGTCTGTTTATTTTTTAGAGCACAAATTGCTACCGCGAGCTTGCGGTAGTATTTACCAGTCACTCTTAATGGCTGGTTATTTAATGTACACCCAAATTTGCCCGTTTACAGGCGCACATTAAATTAGCACTCTACTTGTAATCTATCCCTAAATTGGACAAAAAAACATACAAATAGCTAAGTATTTTTTAACTTTGCACCTGCCTACACCTTTACACAATACAGGTAACCCTCAGTTTATGCCGGGGTTAGGTTCCAGAAGGGATGGTTGTAAATCGAAACCGTTGCAAACTGAAACACAGTTTATAATGTAAGTCAATGGGAAGTGAGGGAGTTAGGTTCCAGGCCCCTCTCAAAATTGACATCAGTAACACCTAATACATTATTTTTAAAGCTTTGAAATGAAGACTTTAAATGCTAAACAGCATTATAAACAGTATCAAATAATCACACAACACAGAATATATAATTAAACTAAGTTAAATTAACAAAAACATTTGCTAAACTGCATTATAAACCTTATGAAATATTCACACAAAACAGACTTTACTTGCATTTTTCTGCAAACAGTTATTTCTATGCATTCCAATCTGGACTGATTTATAGACAGGAAGATCTTGTTCCTATGAAAGCTGCTCGATAGCTCATGTCTAGCTAGACTAATTAATTCCAGCCTGTTTCTGTGCTTGGCTTTGCATATCTTTGCTGCAACACAAGTGGACAGCTCCACCTACTGGCTATTTTAATCAATGGTATGCTTCTCAATGCTTTTCAATAGCAGTCACATGACTGAAAAAAAAGGTTGTTATTCTGAAACGGCGCAAATTGAACCGGCTTAAATCGAGGGCCACCTGTAAAACTATTTTTTCTGTGGCTTGCCATATGAAACTGGATAATTATAGAACACATTCAAAAAATAAAATGTCTGTAGAGGGCAGAGTAATGATTACAATTTGTCATCCATCCTTCACACTATCAGTTACAAATAAGTGCAAGTAATACAATAGATAACAAATCTGGTGAGACAATACATACAGTGTTGCACTTTAAATTCCATTCCTGAAAATACATTTATTTTGCTATGATTTCATCCTCTTTCCTTTTTGTATTTAAAATTAATTTGAATAGCTGGCTGGTCAGGAAGTGTTTTTTTACTGTTATTGTGTGTGGTTGGCAGGACTAGCAGTGCCTAGGATTACCTCTGTGAGTATCAAATGAGACTTAGGGTGGACTGACCTATTGGGGAATTGGTCACTGACTTAGGGACCGCAGCTCACAACCAATCTGTACCCATGGAATAGAAACAAAAGTTATTATAATTTAATAAAGAGATCATTTTTTGTTACACAATACTGGACACTGAGATTAAACAAATGATTACAAAGAAGTCTTGAATATATTCTGAAGTTTGGCTGAGCCTGGCACATGTAAAGAAAGGCGCTCTTATTTTTTTTTTAATTAATTTTTAATTTAAGTTGTTTAAATTGCATGCTCTATCTGAATCATAAAAATTTAGTTTTGAATTTACTTGCCCTTTAAAGCTGTCATTTTTTTTTAGCAATAAGTTCATTGTTTTGCAGTCCATTCTATTTTGCAGTGGCCACAACTAATAATGAGTTCCTGCACTGATCAAGCATGCACTGGGTATAATGTTGAAGGTTCAGAGTTCTAAACCCGGCAGGATCCACTTAAGTCTCTCTGGGGCAGTGGGGCAAAAGTTGGAGAAGGGTTACAAATTGTTTTGTTACAGGAAAAGTGAGCAAAATAAGTATATTACAAAGTTTTTTCATGATATATAATAAAATATTTTATATAGAATTATATGTTTTTCTAAAATAGACTCTACATGATAAACAGCTATAAGCAGGTTGACGCATTCAAATAAAATAGTTAAATTTAAAAATGAAATGTAATTGCTAATAAATTCTCAGTAAAAGCTTTTTATAAGTGTCACAGTAATGAAATTATTAACTTGCACATCAAGCAGACATTTTCAAAGGTGACCCATTAAGATTTGTTCTGTGGTATTATACTAACAAACCTAGAACAGCTCAGCACTAATTAGCACCAAGAAGCATGCCAATTAGTATATAACATAGCAAACTGAAATATCCTTAAATTAAGACTTTTATATTCTATATCTAAATCATTAAAGCAATTATACACAATATTTTTGATATGAACATTTTACATTTACAGAACTCTTCAAACTTGTTATATTTATTATTCTGTAAATATAAAAAATAGCTCTGACTGAGGCGAGTTATATATGAAAATGTGTTGTTGCTCTAATCTTCAGATATTTAAATAATAAGAATACTACTGATATTCTATCACACATTTTCATTTTGTGTATCGTATTTCTTTCATTACTTCAAAACTTAGTGATGCTTCATTTATAGTCATTTAAAGCAGTAAAGCCAGCTGAGACTTTACATTAACTACGTTTATCAAATACCTACAGACTCTTTAAGCATATTTTTAACAGGTAACCATTGGTTTAAGGATTATTTTATCATTATGTCGGTTTGCGATAATATTTTTGTGAACCCTAGTCAGATATGATCACGTTAGTATTATCAATGAAACATAACTAATTCTTTTGTCATGTGTTCTTTTTGGAAGTTTTTAGTGGACATGAGGTCAATTGGCAGTTAGATACCCAAGCTTATTCTACGGACCTGCATTCTATATATATATCCTCTATAGAATACTTTTGGCTAAACAACTTTATCTAAATGTTCTTATACAAAAAAGCATTTTGAGACATTGGAAACTTCAGAGCTTAAACAAAGTATACATCTAGTTAATAAAGCTGGTTTTTCAACAATCTGGAAGGAGTCTCATATAAGACTGATTAATAACTTCTATTTCACACTGGAAATATTGGATACATGGTACCCTGATATCACTCAAAATTGTGTGCACTGTTGTCTCGCCAATGCAGATATATTGCATTGTTTTTGGTACTGTCCCAAGATTGCACATTTCTGGAAAAGAGTCCAATTTTTTGATTAATAAATATTGTGGGGGCAAACTGTTGCTTTAACTAAGACATATTTTTTTTCTATTTAATGAAACAGACATGGATCAAAATGTTAAATTAATTAATATGTTGATTCTAATCAGTCATACTTTTAGTCTTAAAAAATGGAAAAATAAACCTCTTTCCATTATTGCTAAATTTGTTAAGGCTGTTCATACTCAAATCATTTTAGAAACATATACTTAATTTACAATTAGTCTCCAAAAACAAATTACAACTCTTTTGTTCCAAGTGGATGGACGTTATTAATGCTTTACCAATGTCTGTTCAATTTCAAGTCATGTTTCCATTTTTGAAATCTGAAACTTTTTCAGATTTAATGTTAACTGATATATTTATGGTTCAGTGGTTGACTTGTTTGGATGATATTCCATAATATGTATGGGATGTGGACAAGCGCCTACTCTGCTCCCTATGGGCTTGAGGGGGGTGATACCTAGTAACCACCAATAGAAATCAGCTGAAAAGTACGGGGACCCCCAAGCGCCTACCAACCGGAGGCAAAGGGATAGAGATGAGTGTAGCAATATGTACAATAAAACCTTATTTATTGCCTATACATATAAAAACTTATTACATACATGTTATACAATACATGGTTGGTAGGCGCTTGGGGGTCCCCGTGATATACCATAATACCTTTGGGCCATGGGGATGCGAACACTTAAAGCTTTTTTTTTCTCTTTGAATTTTTTTTATTATAAATATTGAAATAAGATAATGTAACTAAATCGAATAACCTTTTTTTGTTAATACTAATTTTTTAATTATAAGCTATTGCAATTGTTATAGACTTTTTGGATTTATTTCCAAAGATGTTATTGCAGACATTGGTGCATGTTTAGTAAGTGATATATGTTTAACCTAATATTTCATACAGTGGTTGATCTGTGTATCATGTATTAATTTTTGCTCTTGAAACAGTGTTTATTTTGCTATTTATTTCAGTCTTGTCAAGATGCTGTTTTACATTGTCTCTTATAAATACAAAAAACTTTGAGGATTCAGATAAAGCAAACGATTTTCTCAAGCTTAATTCTCTTTTGTGAGGAACAGGAATTCCCTTTGTTAGGGGGAATTTGTAGTGGGAATGAGTGTCGGGCTCTTAGGTTCCCTACAGGATAAACCTACGTATCTCAGTAGGGCAGTGCCTGATACCGGAATATATTAGGTAATATTAATTGAGAAAGAAGAGGTATCGTATGGCACACTTATTAAAGAGCCTGAGTAGCTATATCATAGGTTAGCACGAAGATTGTGGATAATTAAAATATAACTTTTATTGTAACAAAAAAAAAAAAAAAAACATTATCAATACATAAGAGAATTATCTTGAATTAAGAGCATAAATGTAGCCAAGAAAAAAAGGTGTGTGATGACCTTGTAAAGTGCATTTACTCTATACAATAATGTCATACTATTAAACTTGTACACCCTGTGTCAAAGGATGTTTGAAACAAAACTGATTTAAGTAATCAAGGGTAATAGCACTAGGACATCTATGAAAGTGACATAATTCAGTCTCAGCAGTTAAAAGGCTACATTTGATACATAGAGATGCATGTATATAGTGTAGTTTGTTTGGTTAAAAAATAATTCTTAGGTTAGTTCCAAAGGAAACTACCCTATAGTGAGGATAAGAATGAACTAGCTTCTTTTGTGTATAGTAAACAAAGAGAGTGTGGTTTCCCACAAATTTAGGACAGTATTGTTCACAATAAATTTTCAATTTGTATACTGTAACCCTGGTGTACTTTAACTATATATATGATTCGTGTGCTCCCAATTCTACTAACAAAGCATACCAAGAGAAATTTGATATCAGAAGTAAATTAAAAAGTTCTAAAATTACATGCTATATCCAAATCATGATCATTGAATGTTGATTTTACAATGCCTTTCATTTCTTTTTCATCATCCACTGCCCCCCTTGGAAATTCCTGAATTTCCTTCCAAATTATTTTAGTTATATATCATCCTCTTCGAGTTACTCAACAAAAATAAATGTCTGCCATCATTTTTCTATATTCTCCCAACCAACTACCACACTTTTTACATTGTACATCTTGTCTTTCCTGTTGAAAACTCTTCAACCTCAAGTGTGTAAAATGCTTCTCATTCTAATGCAGGAAACTCTCTTTTATTCTTAGCCATATTCTAAAAACTTAAATAGAACCTTAAGACCTGCCCTTTGAGGAAAATTCATTTGAAATATAACACCACTGTAGGACTTATCAAGTGCCTAGACAGCTTACCAAAGGCTAGATTACAAGTGGCATGATATTTAACACTTTTGCTCAAGTGTGGAAGCAAACTTTTAACGCAGGTTAGCAAGTATATTAGAAGTCGAAAGTAAATGGTTTGTCCACAGGCAAAACCCAACATGCGCTGATTTCAGGACTTCGGATAGATATGGTGACTTTGTTAATTTCCCTTTTCCATAGACTTTAATGGAGTGCACTGCTGAGAAAAACCTTAACAGTTATGGCTCGCGTGCTAACCCTACACCTCGTCAGACCAACTGGGCTTAACCCAATGTTAGTTATGAATATTTTACATTCCAATGTTCTCCACATAGAAGAAAATGTTCTTTATATCTATATCTATCTATATTTATATATTTCTTTAAATTTAAAAATAAAAAGATAATTTTTTTGTAAAATATATATCTATACCTATATATCTATACTATATTTCTATATACGTATATTATAAGATAAATATACATATATATATATATATATATATATATATATATATATATATATATATATATATATATACACACATTATATAAATAGTATCCCACAGAACTGAGTACACCCCTCACATTTTTGTAAATATTTTATTATATCTTTTCATGTGAAAGCACTGAAGAAATGACACTTTGCTACAATGTAAAGTAGTGAGTGTACAGCCTGTATAACAGTGTAAATTTGCTGTCCCCTCAAAATAACTCAACACACAGCCATTAATGTCTTAATATTAGTACACCCCTAAGTGGAAATGTCCAAATTGGGCCTAATTAGACATTTTCCCTCCCCGGTGTCATGTGACTCGTTAGTGTTACAAGGTTCAGGTGTGAATGGGGAGCAGGTATGTTAAATCTGTTGTTATCGCTCTCACACTCTCTCATACTGGTCACTGGAAGTTCAACATGGCACCTCATGGCAAATAACTCTCTGAGGATCTGAAAAAAAGAATTGTTGCTCTACATAAAGATGGCCTAGGCTATAAGCTGCAGCATAGTGGGCAATACCATACAGCGGTTTCACAGTACAGGTTCTACTCAGAACAGGCCTCTCCATGGTCGACCAAAGAAGTTGAGTGCACATGCTCAGCATCATATCCAGAGGTTGTCTTTGGGAAATAGATGTATGAGTGCTCAAATTGGTCTGCATGGCTGTCATCCCAGAAGGAAGCCTCTTCTAAAGAAAGCCTGCAAACAGATTGCTGAAGACAAGCAGACTAAACACATGTATTACTGGAACCATGTCCTGTGGTCGTTGAGACCAAGATAAACTTATTTGGTTCAGATGGTGTCAAGCATGTGTGGTGGCAACCAAGTGAGGAGTACAAAGACACATGTGTCTTGCCTACAGTCAAGCATGGTGGTGGGAGTGTCATAGTTTGGGTCTGCATGAGCAAAGGGGAGCTACAGTTCATTGAGGGAACCATGAATGCCAACATGTACTGTGACATACTGAAGCAGAGCATGATCCACTCCCTTCAGAGACTGGGCCGCAGGGCAGTATTCCAACATGATAACGTTCCCAAACACCCCTCTAAGACGACCACTGCCTTGCTAAAGAAGCTGAGGGTAAATCTGATGGACTGGCCAAGCATGTCTCCAGACCTAAACACTATTTAGCATCTGTGGGGCATCCTCAATATATATATATATATATATATATATATATATATATATATATATATATATATAGACAGTCAAGGCCAAAAATATTGACACCGCTGCATTTCTGTCAGATAATGCCCAGACAATTGTTGCAATTAGAAATGTTTAGGCATGCTCATGTTTATTTCTTTTGTTTGTATTGATATGACACAAAAAAGTGAAGAAGCCTAATCTGACACATTCCCCGCAAAACTCCAAAAATGAACTGGACAAAATTATTGACACCGTCAATTTAATATTTAGTAGCATGCCCTTTGGAAAAAAGAACTGAAATCATTCGCTTCCTGTAACAATAAAGGAGTTTCTTACACATCTCTACTGGAATTTTGGACCCCTGTACTTTCGCCAACTGCTCCAGGTCTCTCAGATTGGAAGGCTTCCTTTTTCCAACTACTGTTTTGAGATCTTTCCACAGGTGCTCTATGGAATTGAGATCTGGACTCATTTCTGGTCAGTTCAGTACTCTCCAGCTCTTTGTCGTACACCATTTCTGGGTGCTTTTTGACATGTGCTTTTGGTCATTGTCCTACTGTAAGAGCCATGACCTCTGACAGAGACACAACTTTCTGACACTGGGCCCTACATTGCACCACAGAATTCTTTGGTAGTCTTCAGATTTCATAATGCCATGTACACATTCAAGACATCCAGTGACTGAAGCAGCAAAGCAACCCCAAAACATCAGTGAACCTTCACCATGTTTGACTGTAGTGACTGTATTCTTTTCTTTAAAAGCCTCATTTTATGAAAACAGTAGAATGATGGGCTTTACCAAAAAAAGCTGTAATTTTGTTTTGTTTGTCCACAGCACATTCTCCAAAAATGATTTTGCCTTACTCAGGTAAGTTTTGGCAAACTTCAATGTGACTTTTTATGTTTCTGTTTTAGCAGTGGTTTACTCCTGGGTCTCCTACCATATCATCCCTTTTCATTCAGACGGCAACATATAGTGCAAGCTGACACATTTGTACCCTGTGCCTGAAGGTCAGTTTGAATTTTTCTGGAAGTTCATTGAGATTCTTTATCCAACATTCGAACAATCCGTCGTTGCAATCTCTGATCAATTTTTCTCTTTCGTCCATGTCCAGAGAGATTAGCTACAGTGCCATGGGCTGTAAACGTCTTCACAATGTTGCAACAGTGGAGACAGAAACATTAAGAACTCTGGAGATAAACTTTTAACCTAGAGATTGTCCATACTTTTTCACAATTTTTGTTCTCAAATCCTCAGTCAATTATTGATACAGGTGAGTTGAATTACAAATTAAATACAGGAGCATCACAAACTTGGAATTCAATTATTTCTTAAAATTTTGAGAAGGTGCCAATCATTTTATCCTTTCCATTTTTTTGTTTTCTGTGGAATGTGTCAAATTTGGCTTTTTTGTCTCCACTTTTTGTGCCATGCCAATACAAACAAAAGAAATAAACATGAGAATGCCTAAATATTTGTAATTGCAACAATTTTCTGAGCAAAGTGGTGCATTATCTGACAGAAATGCAGGGGTGCTAATATTTTTGCCCATGACTATATATATATATATATATATATATATATATATACACTCACACACACACACATACACATATATCTATACATACATACATAGAATACTGTGCAAATGTCTTAGGCGACCATTATATTTGTTTGTTTTAATAACCATCCATATTTATTTTTTTATTTTTTATTAAGATACAAACAAAAAATACAGGAATTATGTACACAAAATATAAAATAAAAACACAGTTTTCAGAACAAAATGGCTTCATCAGGGTAAAGTCAGTATTTAGTGTGACCTTCCATGGCACTAAGGACATATTGAACTCTTTTGGGGAGACTGTCCTGATGTTCTCTTAAGTAATCTTCTGGTATATTACACAAGGCTTTTATCAGAACTTCTCAGAGTTCTTATTTAGATTTATGTTGTCTTTTATTTATTTCTATATCCAGGTGATCCCATATTGCTGTTATATTATTCAGGTCTGGACTATGTGGAAACCAGACTGACTGTCAGTGTTTTATCAGCCTTTATCTAAAAATATGATTTCACTTCATTAGCAGTGTGCTTGGGATCGTTATCATGCTGAAAAATAAAAACATTCCCAATCAGACACCTTCTAGAAGGAATGGCATGATGAATTAAAACCTTCCTGTACTTTTCAGCATTCATGATTGTGTCAATTCAGACAATATCACCAACACCCATGGCAGAAATGCAGCCACAAACCAGGACAGACCCTCCACAATGTTTCACTGTAGACCACAAGCACTCATTCTTCCATCTCTCTCCAACTCTTCTTCACACATATTGTCAATAATTGGACCCAAAATTTCAAACTTGGATTCGTCACTCCATAATACTCTTTTCCACTGATCTTCAATTCAATCTTTTAAGCGTTAGCATATCTTAGCCTTTTCACCCTGTCCCCCTCTCCAAAAAAGGGGTTTCTTGGCTGCTACCTTTCCACAAAGACCATTCCTGATCAAGCTTCTTCAGACTGTAGAAAGGTAAACTTGGTATCCTGGTGAAGCTGCCAGAAGCTGTCCCAGGTCTTTCAAAAAAGAAACTCAGAAACTTCTCATCATATTTTGAAAGTTTTCTTAGCCTTCCACTCCTTTTTTTGTCCTTGACCTCTCCTAATTCTTCAAATTTCTATAACAGCTTGAATACCACATCTTGAGTATCCAGTTTGTTTGCCAATTTCCTTTTGAGAGTGGCCTTGCTGATGCAAAAGTAAATGTTTTATGCCTGTCAAATTCTGTGATCTTTGGCATTTTGAATGGAATGATGTTATTGAAAGCTGGTCTTATTAGCAAGCTTCCAATAAATTAAACTCATACCACATGTGTATGTAATGCTCATGCATGTCTTGCACAAACCTAGTGTAATAGACCTTTTTCACAGCAGTCATTTTGACATACTTTTGACATGAAATAGTAGGAGAAATACAGGTGTTAGCTATGACATTAATTAGGGTTCCATTCCATTCGAGAACTAGGTTCCTGCTATTGCTCAGTGTAAGGGGAGGTAGCACTAAATACTTCTATAGGCTACTTTAGCCTATAGAAGCAGTTTTTTCAGTTTTTTTCCCTGTTTTTTAATACTGCGTACAAATATCCTGCATTTTTTGGTTTTATTCTAATAAAGAAATAACTAAATATGTTCATTATATTATTGCTAAAACAACAAAACTAGTTGTGGTCTAAGACTTTTGCACAGTGATGTGTATATATATATATATATATATATTTCTACAGGTATATATGTATTTATTTTAAATGATATTGTTTTAGTAAAATGTATATATATATATATATATATATATATATATATATACGTATATATATATCTATATTAAAGTGTTCAAGTACAAGCATATACAGAAAAATATAGGAATATACAGATATATATTTAAAAATAAAAAGATGAATAAAAAGGATTTTTTATCTTTTCAGGTATTTGAGTGAAAAGCTAGTATATATACTATGCATATGTACCTATATAAATACAATATATACAATATCGCCCATTCCTTTCAAACATCTTGTCATATAGCATATACCTTTAAACCTTTATAAAAAAAAGTTTAATTAAAGGGACACTGAACCCAATTATTTTCTTTTGTGATTCAGATAGAGCATGCAATTTTAACCAACTTTCTCATTTACTCCTATTAGCAAATCTTTTTCATTCTCTTACGGCTAGATTTGGAGTTTTGTCGGTAACGACCCGAAAAACTAACGCCGGCTTTTTTCTGGCCGCACCATAAAAATAACTCTGGTATTGAGAGTCCACATAAAGGCTGCGTTAGGCTCCAAAAAAGGAGCGTAGAGCATTTTTAACGCAGCTTCAACTCTCAATACTAGAGTTGCTTACGCAAGCGGCCAGCCTCAAAAACGTGCTCGTGCACGATTCCCCCATAGGAAACAATGGGGCTGTTTGAGCTGAAAAAAAACCTAACACCTGCAAAAAAGCAGCGTTCAGCTCTTAACGCAGCCCCATTGTTTGCTATGGGGAAACACTTCCTACGTCTGCACCTAACACTCTAACATGTACCCCGAGTCTAAACACCCCTAACCTTACACTTATTAACCCCTAATCTGCCGCCCCCGCTATCGCTGACACCTGCATTTTATTTTTAACCCCTAATCTGCCGCTCCGTAAACCGCCGCTACTTACATTATCCCTATGTACCCCTAATCTGCTGCCCCTAACACCGCCGACCCCTATATTATATTTATTAACCCCTAATCTGCCCCCCTCAACGTTGCCTCCACCTGCCTACACTTATTGACCCCTAATCTGCCGAGCGGACCGCACCGCTATTATAATAAAGTTATTAACCCCTAATCCGCCTCACTAACCCTATAATAAATAGTATTAACCCCTAATCTGCCCTCCCTAACATCGCCGACACCTAACTTCAATTATTAATCCCTAATCTGCCGACCGGAGCTCACCGCTATTCTAATAAATGGATTAACCCCTAAAGCTAAGTCTAACCCTAACACTAACACCCCCCTAAATTAAATATAATTTTAATCTAACTAAATTAATTAACTCTTATTAAATAAATTATTCCTATTTAAAGCTAAATACTTACCTGTAAAATAAACCCTAATATAGCTACAATATAAATTATAATTACATTGTAGCTATTTTAGGATTAATATTTATTTTACAGGCAACTTTGTAATTATTTTAACCAGGTACAATAGCTATTAAATAGTTAAGAACTATTTAATAGTTACCTAGTTAAAATAATTACAAAATTACCTGTAAAATAAATCCTAACCTAAGTTACAATTAAACCTAACACTATACTATCATTAAATTAATTAAATAAAATACCTACAATTACCTACAATTAAACCTAACACTACACTATCAATACATTAATTAAATACAATATCTACAAATAACTACAATGAAATAAACTAACTAAAGTACAAAAAATAAAAAAGAACTAAGTTACAAAAAATAAAAAAATATCTACAAACATAAGAAAAATATTACAACAATTTTAAACTAATTACACCTACTCTAAGCCCCCTAATAAAACAACAAAGCCCCCCAAAATAAAAAAATGCCCTACCCTATTCTAAATTACTAAAGTTAAAAGCTCTTTTACCTTACCAGCCCTGAACAGGGCCCTTTGCGGGGCATGCCCCAAGAAATTCAGCTCTTTTGCCTGTAAAAAAAAAACATACAATACCCCCCCAACATTACAACCCACCACCCACATACCCATAATCTAACCCAAACCCCCCTTAAATAAACCTAACACTAAGCCCCTGAAGATCATCCTACCTTGTCTTCACCTCACCAGGTATCACCGATCCGTCCTGGCTCCAAAATCTTCATCCAAGCGGGGGTTGGCTGAAGAGGTCCAGAAGAGGCTCCAAAGTCTTCATCCTATCCGGGAAGAAGAGGCGATCTGGACCGGCAACCATCTTGATCCAAGCGGCATCTTCTATCTTCATCCGATGCCGACCGGCTCCATCCTGAAGACCTCCACTGCGGACCCATCTTCTTCCGGCGACGTCCAACTGAAGAATGTTCCGATCAGCCAATAGAATGCGAGCTCAATCTGATTGGCTGATTGGATCAGCCAATCGGATTGAACTTGATTCTGATTGGCTGATTCCATCAGCCAATCAGAATATTCCTACCTTAATTCCGATTGGCTGATAGAATCCTATCAGCCAATCGGAATTCGAGGGACGCCATCTTGGATGACGTCCCTTAAAGGAACCATCATTCTTCAGTTGGACGTCGCCGGAAGAAGATGGGTCCGCGGTGGAGGTCTTCAGGATGGAGCCGGTCGGCATCGGATGAAGATAGAAGATGCCGCTTGGATCAAGATGGTTGACGGTCCGGATCGCCTCTTCTTCCCGGATAGGATGAAGACTTTGGAGCCTTTTCTGGACCTCTTCAGCCACCGGATGATGGATCGCCAACCCCCACTTGGGTTGGATGAAGATTTTGGAGCCAGGACAGATCGGTGATACCTGGTGAGGTGAAGACAAGGTAGGATGATCTTCAGGGGCTTAGTGTTAGATTTATTTAAGGGGGGTTTGGGTTAGATTAGGGGTATGTGGGTGGTGGGTTGTAATGTTGGTGGGGGGGTATTGTATGTTTTTTTTTACAGGCAAAAGAGCTGAACTTCTTGGGGCATGCCCCGCAAAGGGCCCTGTTCAGGGCTGGTAAGGTAAAAGAGCTTTTAACTTTAGTAATTTAGAATAGGGTAGGGCATTTTTTATTTTGGGGGGCTTTGTTGTTTTATTAGGGGGCTTAGAGTAGGTGTAATTAGTTTAAAATTGTTGTAATATTTTTCTTATGTTTGAAGATATTTTTTTATTTTTTGTAACTTAGTTCTTTTTTATTTTTTGTACTTTAGTTAGTTTATTTCATTGTAGTTATTTGTAGATATTGTATTTAATTAATGCATTGATAGTGTAGTGTTAGGTTTAATTGTAGGTAATTGTAGGTATTTTATTTAATTAATTTAATGATAGTATAGTGTTAGGTTTAATTGTAACTTAGGTTAGGATTTATTTTACAGGTAATTTTGTAATTATTTTAACTAGGTAACTATTAAATAGTTCTTAACTATTTAATAGCTATTGTACCTGGTTAAAATAATTACAAAGTTGCCTGTAAAATAAATATTAATCCTAAAATAGCTACAATGTAATTATAATTTATATTGTAGCTATATTAGGGTTTATTTTACAGGTAAGTATTTAGCTTTAAATAGGAATAATTTATTTAATAAGAGTTAATTAATTTCGTTAGATTAAAATTATATTTAATTTAGGGGGGGTGTTAGTGTTAGGGTTAAACTTAGCTTTAGGGGTTAATCCATTTATTAGAATAGCGGTGAGCTCCGGTCGGCAGATTAGGGGTTAATAATTGAAGTTAGGTGTCGGCGATGTTAGGGAGGGCAGATTAGGGGTTAATACTATTTATTATAGGGTTAGTGAGGCGGATTAGGGGTTAATAACTTTATTATAATAGCGGTGCGGTCCGCTCGGCAGATTAGGGGTTAATAAGTGTAGGCAGGTGGAGGCGACATTGAGGGGGCAGATTAGGGGTTAATACTATTTATTATAGGGTTAGTGAGGCGGATTAGGGGTTAATAACTTTATTATAATAGCGGTGCGGTCCGCTCAGCAGATTAGGGGTTAATAAGTGTAGGCAGGTGGAGGCGACGTTGAGGGGGGCAGATTAGGGGTTAATAAATATAATATAGGGGTCGGCGGAGTTAGGGGCAGCAGATTAGGGGTACATAAGGATAACGTAGGTGGCGGTCAGCAGATTAGGGGTTAAAAAAATTTATTCGAGTGTCGGCGATGTGGGGGGACCTCGGTTTAGGGGTACATAGGTAGTTTATGGGTGTTAGTGTACTTTAGAGTACAGTAGTTAAGAGCTTTAGAAACCGGCGTTAGCCCAGAAAGCTCTTAACTATTGACTTTTTTCCTGCGGCTGGAGTTTTGTCGTTAGATGTCTAACGCTCACTTCAGAAACGACTCTAAATACCGTAGTTAGAAAAATCCCATTGAAAAGATAGGATACGCAATTGACGTAAGGGGATCTGCGGTATGGAAAATTCACGGCTGAAAAGTGAGCGTTAGACCCTATTTTGAGTGACTCCAAATACCGGCGGTAGCCTAAAACCAGCGTTAGGAGCCTCTAACGCTGGTTTTCACGGCTAACGCCAAACTCCAAATCGAGGTCTTACGGCTAGATTTGGAGTTTTGTCGGTAACGACCTGAAAAACTAACGCCGGCTTTTTTCTGGCCGCACCATAAAAATAACTCTGGTATTGAGAGTCCACAGAATGGCTGCGTTAGGCTCCAAAAAAGGAGCGTAGAGCATTTTTAACACAGCTTCAACTCTCGATACCAGAGTTGCTTATGCAAGCGGCCAGCCTCAAAAATGTGCTCGTGCACGATTCCCCCATAAGAAACAATGGAGCTGTTTGAGCTGAAAAAAAACAAACACCTGCAAAAAAGCCGCGTTCAGCTCCTAATGCAGCCCCATTGTTTGCTATGCGGTAACCCTTCCTACGTCTGCACTTAACACTCTAAACATGTACCCCGAGTCTTAACACCCCTAACCTTACACTTATTAACCCCTAATCTGCCGCCCCCGCTATCGCTGACCCCTGCATATTATTATTAACCCCTAATCTGCCGCTCCGTAAACCGCCGCTACTTACATTATCCCTATGTACCCCTAATCTGCTGCCCTAACATCGCCGACCCCTATATTATATTTATTAACCCCTAATCTGCCCCCCACAACGTCGCCTCCACCTGCCTACACTTATTAACCCCTAATCTGCCGACCGGACCTGAGCGCTACTATAATAAATTTATTAACCCCTAATCCGCCTCACTAACCCTATAATAAATAGTATTAACCCCTAATCTGCCTTCCCTAACATCGCCGACACCTAACTTCAATTATTAACCCCTAATCTGCCGACTGGAGCTCACCACTATTCTAATAAATGTATTAACCCCTAAAGCTAAGTCTAACCCTAACACTAACACCCCCCTAAATTAAATATAATTTACATCTAACGAAATTAATTAACTCTTATTAAATAAATTATTCCTATTTAAAGATAAATACTTACCTGTAAAATAAATCCTAATATAGCTAAAATATAAATTATAATTATATTATAGCTATTTTAGGATTTATATTTATTTTACAGGTAACTTTGTATTTATTTTAACCAGGTACAATAGCTATTAAATAGTTAAGAACTATTTAATAGCTAAAATAGTTAAAATAATTACAAAATTACCTGTAAAATAAATACTAACCTAAGTTACAATTAAACCTAACACTACACTATCAATAAATTAATTAAATAAACTACCTACAATTACCTACAATTAACCTAACACTACACTATCAATAAATTAATTAAATACAATTCCTACAAATAAATACAATTAAATAAACTAGCTAAAGTACAAAAAATAAAAAAGAACTAAGTTACAAAAAATAAAAAAATATTTACAAACATAAGAAAAATATTACAACAATTTTAAACTAATTACACCTACTCTAAGCCCCCTAATAAAATAACAAAGCCCCCCAAAATAAAAAAATGCCCTACCCTATTCTAAATTACAAAAGTTCAAAGCTCTTTTACCTTACCAGCCCTGAACAGGGCCCTTTGCGGGGCATGCCCCAAAGAATTCAGCTCTTTTGCCTGTAAAAAAAAACATACAATACCCCCCCCAACATTACAACCCACCACCCACATACCCCTAATCTAACCCAAACCCCCCTTAAATATGCTAACACTAAGCCCCTGAAGATCTTCCTACCTTATCTTCACCCTGCCAGGTTCACCGATCCGTCCTGAAGAGCTCCTCCGATGTCCTGATCCAAGCCCAAGCGGGGGGGCTGAAGAGGTCCATGATCCGGCTGAAGTCTTCATCCAAGCGGGAGCTGAAGAGGTCCATGATCCGGATGAAGTCTTCATCCAAGCGGGAGCTGAAGAGGTCCATGATCCGGATGAAGTCTTCTATCAACGGCATCTTCAATCTTCTTTCTTCCGGATTTATCTTGCAGACCTCCGACGCGGAACATCCTCTTCTCCCGACGTCTACTAGCCGAATGACGGTTCCTTTAAGGGACGTCATCCAAGATGGCGTCCCTCGAATTCCGAATCGGAATTAAGGTAGGAATATTCTGATTGGCTGATGGAATCAGCCAATCAGAATCAAGTTCAATCCGATTGGCTGATCCAATCAGCCAATCAGATTGAGCTCGCATTCTATTGGCTGTTCCGATCAGCCAATAGAATGCGAGCTCAATCTGATTGACTGATTGGATCAGCCAATCGGATTGAACTTGATTCTGATTGGCTGATTCCATCAGCCAATCAGAATATTCCTACCTTAATTCCGATTGACTGATAGAATCCTATCAGCCAATCGGAATTCGAGGGACGCCATCTTGGATAACGTCCCTTAAAGGAACCGTCATTCGGCTAGTAGGCGTCGGGAGAAGAGGATGTTCCGCGTCGGAGGTCTGCAAGATGGATCCGGAAGAAAGAAGATTGAAGATGCCGTTGATAGAAGACTTCATACGGATCATGGACCTCTTCAGCTCCCGCTTGGATGAAGACTTCAGCCGGATCATGGACCTCTTCAGCCCCCCGCTTGGGCTTGGATCAGGACATCGGAGGAGCTCTTCAGGACGGATCGGTGAACCTGGCAGGGTGAAGATAAGGTAGGAAGATCTTCAGGGGCTTAGTGTTAGGTTTATTTAAGGGGGGTTTGGGTTAGATTAGGGGTATGTGGGTGGTGGGTTGTAATGTTGGGGGGGTATTGTATGTTTTTTTTTTACAGGCAAAAGAGCTAAATTCTTTGGGGCATGCCCCGCAAAGGGCCCTGTTCAGGGCTGGTAAGGTAAAAGAGCTTTGAACTTTTGTAATTTAGAATAGGGTAGGGCATTTTTTTATTTTGGGGGGCTTTGTTATTTTATTAGGGGGCTTAGAGTAGGTGTAATTAGTTTAAAATTGTTGTAATATTTTTCTTATGTTTGTAAATATTTTTTTATTTTTTGTAACTTAGTTCTTTTTTATTTTTTGTACTTTAGCTAGTTTATTTAATTGTATTTATTTGTAGGAATTGTATTTAATTAATTTATTGATAGTGTAGTGTTAGGTTAATTGTAGGTAATTGTAGGTAGTTTATTTAATTAATTTATTGATAGTGTAGTGTTAGGTTTAATTGTAACTTAGGTTAGTATTTATTTTACAGGTAATTTTGTAATTATTTTAACTATTTTAGCTATTAAATAGTTCTTAACTATTTAATAGCTATTGTACCTGGTTAAAATAAATACAAAGTTACCTGTAAAATAAATATAAATCCTAAAATAGCTATAATATAATTATAATTTATATTGTAGCTATATTAGGATTTATTTTACAGGTAAGTATTTATCTTTAAATAGGAATAATTTATTTAATAAGATTTAATTAATTTCGTTAGATGTAAATTATATTTAACTTAGGGGGGTGTTAGTGTTAGGGTTAGACTTAGCTTTAGGGGTTAATACATTTATTAGAATAGCGGTGAGCTCCGGTCGGCAGATTAGGGGTTAATAAGTGTAGGCAGGTGGAGGCGACGTTGAGGGGGGCAGATTAGGGGTTAATAAATATAATATAGGGGTCGGCGGTGTTAGGGGCAGCAGATTAGGGGTACATAAGGATAACTTAAGTAGCGGCGCTTTGCGGTCGACAGATTAGGGGTTAATTATTGTAGGTAGCTGGCTGCGACGTTGTGGGGGGCAGATTAGGGGTTAATAAATATAATACAGGGGTCGGCGGTGTTAGGGGCAGCAGATTAGGGGTACATAAGGATAATGTAGGTGGCGGTCGGCAGATTAGGGGTTAAAAAAAATTAATCGAGTGTCGGCGATGTGGGGGGACCTCGGTTTAGGGGTACATAGGTAGTTTATGGGTGTTAGTGTACTTTAGAGTACAGTAGTTAAGAGCTTTATAAACCGGCGTTAGCCCAGAAAGCTCTTAACTACTGACTTTTTTCCTGCGGCTGGAGTTTTGTCGTTAGATGTCTAACGCTCACTTCAGAAACGACTCTAAATACCGGAGTTAGAAAGATCCCATTGAAAAGATAGGATACGCAATTTACGTAAGGGGATCTGCGGTATGGAAAAGTCGCGGCTGAAAAGTGAGCGTTAGACCCTATTTTGAGTGACTCCAAATACCGGCGGTAGCCTAAAACCAGCGTTAGGAGCCTCTAATGCTGGTTTTCATGGCTAACGCCAAACTCCAAATCTAGGTCTAAGTATCCTTATTTGAAAAGCAAGAATGCAAGTTCCGATGCCGGTCCATTTTTTGGTGAACAACCTGGGTTGTTCTTGCTGATTGGTGGATACATTCATCCACCAATAAACAAGTGCTGTCCCGGGTGCTGAACTTTCTTTTTCAAATAAACGGCTAAATTTAGAGTTTGGCGGTAGCCGTCAAAACCAGCGTTAGAGGCTCCTAACGCTGGTTTTAGGCTACCGCTGGTATTTAGAGTCAGTCAGGAAAGGGTCTAACGCTCACTTTCCAGCCGCGACTTTTCCATACCGCAGATCCCCCTACGCCATTTGCCTATCCTATCTTTTCAATGGGATCTTTCTAACGCCGGTATTTAGAGTCGTGGCTGAAGTGAGCATTAGAAATCTAACGACAAGACTCCAGCCGCAGAAAAAAGTCAGTAGTTAAGAGCTTTCTGGCCTAACGCCGGTTTATAAAGCTCTTAACTACTGTGCTCTAAAGTACACTAACACCCATAAACTACCTATGTACCCCTAAACCAAGGTAACCCCTAATCTGCCGCTCCGTACACCGCCGCAACCTACGTTATCCCTATGTACCCCTAATCTGCTGCCCCTAACACCGCCGACCCCTATATTATATTTATTAACCCCTAATCTGCCGCCCCCGCTATCGCTGACCCCTGCATATTATTATTAACCTCTAATCTGCCGCTCCGTACACCGCCGCAACCTACGTTATCCCTATGTACCCCTAATCTGCTGCCCCTAACACTGCCGACCCCTATATTATATTTATTAACCCCTAATCTGCCGCCCTCGCTATCACTGACCCCTGCATATTATTATTAACCCCTAATCTGCCACTCCGTACACCACCGCAACCTACGTTATCCCTATGTACCCCTAATCTGCTGCCCCTAACACCGCTGACCCCTATATTATATTTATTAACCCCTAATCTGCCGCCCCCAATGTCGCCTCCACCTACCTACAATAATTAACCCCTAATCTGCCGAGCGGATCTCACCGCTACTCTAATAAATGTATTAACCCCTAAAGCTAAGTCTAACCCTAACACTAACACCCCCCTAAGTTAAATATAATTAAAATCTCAAGAAATAAATTAACTCTTATTAAATAAATTATTCCTATTTAAAGCTAAATACTTACCTGTAAAATAAACCCTAATATAGCTACAATATAAATTATAATTATATTGTAGCTATTTTAGGATTAATATTTATTTTACAGGCAACTTTGTAATTATTTTAACCAGGTACAATAGCTATTAAATAGTTAATAATAGTTAGGGTGTTAGGTGCAGACTTAGAAAGTGTTTCCCCATAGGAAACAATGGGGCTGCATTAGGAGCTTGACGCTGCTTTTTTGCAGGTGTTAGGTTTTTTTCAGCTCAAACTGCTCCATTGTTTCCTATGGGGGAATCATGCACAAGCACGTTTTTGAAGCTGGCTGCGTCCGTAAGCACCGCTGGTATCGAGAGTTGAAGTGGCGGTAAATATGCTCTATGCTCCCTTTTTTGGAGCCTAACGCAGCCCTTCTGTGAACTCTAAATACCAGCGGTATTTAAAAGGTGCGGGAGAAAAAAAGCATGCGTAGCTAACGCACCCCTTTGGCCGCAGAACTCTAAATCTAGCTGTAAGATAGCAAGAGAACGAAGAAAAATTGATTGAAGTAAATTAGAAAGTTTCTTAAAATTGCATGCTCTGGGGGAGATTCGGAGGAGGAGTTTGGACGTAATGCACGCTGCTCTCCACAACCCTGCAAGTTCCTATTAGGCGGACGTTTCGCGCCTCTAGCCCAGGTGACTGGGAGATTCGCATGCAGATGAGCTAAGAACGCTCATGGGTCCCATAAGTGAAAACCATTCACACTTTTTCTTGGGGAAATGAAGAAGATTCATGAAGGCTATCCTCTCTGCCATACAGACCGATTTGTCATCTGTGCAGCAGGTTGTCTCTCCCTCCAACTGGTGCTGCGAGAGGGAGAGTGACGACTTTATCCCTGGTTCCAGACCTCACGCTACTGATTGGGGCTTAACTACAGTGATATTGGCTGCCGATTACCCACATTAATTAATAAATATAATATAGGTGTTGGCGATGTTAGGGGCAGCAGATTAGGGGTACATAGGGATAATGTAGGTTGCGGCGGTGTCCCGAGCGGCAGATTAGGGGTAAATTGTGTAATGCAGGTGTCAGCAATAGCGGGGTTGGCAGATTAGGGGTTAATAAGTATAAGGTTAGGGGTGTTTAGACTCGGGGTTCATGTTAGGGTGTTAGGTGCAGACTTAGAAACTGTTTCCCCATAGGAAACAATGGGGCTGCGTTAGGAGCTGAACGCTGCTTTTTTGCAGGTGTTAGGTTTTTTTTCAGCCCAAACTGCCCCATTGTTTCCTATGGGGGAATTGTGCACAAGCACGTTTTTCCAGCTAGCCGCTACCGTAAGCAACGCTGGTATTGAGAGTTGAAGTGGCGGTAAATATGCCTTTAAGCTCCCTTTTTGGAGCCTAACATAGCCCTTCAGAGAACTCTAAATACCAGCATTGTTTAGAAGCAGTGCTAGAAAAAAAAGATGCGTAGCTAACGCACCCCTTTGGCCGCAAAACTCTAAATCTAGGCGTGTCAAATTTAAAAGTTAAAGGCTTAGTTAAGTATTGATACGTCTTTTTTCCAATCAAAACACTTCTTGAATGTCTAAACCAATAAGCAGACAGTAATATACAGTCCTCAATCGAGTAGTCCGTTGTATGGCAGTTCCTTTTCAGGTCCGGTCTGTGGTCATGTGCTTTTCTTATCCAATCAGAAGACAGCTAGGAATGAAAACGTGAATCTGAGAGAGTGAAAGTTCTTTATAATAGTGGAGGGAGTGTCCCGAATGACATCAGACATACTTCGCAACCAATAAAACAAGATAAACAGTTCTGAAACAGAAGCAGGAAAAAAGTGACCAGTATTTGCTCTCCAAAGTAAATCTGAATCTTAAAAAAGTCCCATTTAAAAATTAAAAAACACAAATTAAAAAACCCTTTACTATCACTAAAAGTTACTATAAAAATAGCCCTTAAAAGGGCTTTATCCTAAAAAAAGATTGCCCTGAAAATCGCACTTGGTTGGGCATTGCTCTTAGGAGTGCATTTAGTAGGGCATTGCCCTAAAGATAACAGATCTTTTGACCATAAAAAAACCCTATTCTGATAAAAACCAAAGTTTAGAAATAAACTATCCTAAAAAAAAGGTTGCCCTGAAAAAGGCATTTGGTTAAGCATTGACCTTAGACTGACATTTGGTAGGGCATTGCCCTAAAGATAACAAAGCTCTTTTGCCCATAAAAAGCCCTATTCTAAAAAAATCCTAACCTAAAAATAAACTCTTCACCTTCATGATGGTGGTTCTCTTTTTCTATCTTCTCTGTTTTTCCACCTTCTGTCTTCTTCCATCCTCTGTCTTCCATCTGATCCTTCTTCATGTGGTCCCTGCCACACACTGAAGCTTGAATGTGAGGTCCCCCTTATATAGAGGTACCCTTGCATTTATATTGTCTGAATAGTCCAAACATCCAACCAACATAAAAAGCCCTTAGGTTTTTATTAGAATAGGGATATTTTAGCGGCTAAAGAGCTGTGTTATCTCTAGGGCAATGCCCTACCAAATGCCCTTCTAAAGACAATGCCCTACTAAATGCCCTTTTCAGGGCAACCTTTTTGGGATATTTTTTATTAACTTTTTTATGGACAAATAGCTGTATCTTTAGTGCAATGTCCTACCAAATGCCCTTATTAGGGAATATTTTAGAGTTGTTTTTTTTAGATAGGCTTTTTTTGGGGGGGTATTTGTATTGTAGAATATGGGGTTGTATTTTTTTTAGCAAAAGAGCTAAAGCCCTTGGGGGCAATGCCCTAAAAAAAGCCCATTCTAAGCCCTATTGCTATACTAACTTTAGTGTTAGTAAAGGTTTTTTTTTATTTTGGGGTGTTTTAGTATAGGCATAACTGTGTTTTTTTTTATTTTTGTTAGAGTTATTTTTTTGGTAATTTGTTTTTTTTAGTTTCAGTAAGTTTAGTATCCATATTTTTTTTGTAACACAGGGGCTGTTAGGTTAGAGGTCTGGAGGGTTAGCTATTAGGTAATTTTGTAGTGTAGGAGTAGTTTGCATTCAGGGGTTTTGGTGATTTAGGGGTTAATAGGTTAGGGGCATTTGCATTGGGGGGTTGTGGCAGTATAGGGTTTAATAAGATAGGACGTTTATTGCAGTTGACTATTGGTCGTATAGGGATTAAGAGGTTAGGAAGTTTATTGCGGTGGGCTATTGTGGTGTTTTAGGGGTTAATATGTTAGGAAATGTATTGCAGTGGGTTATTGGCAGATTAGGAGTTAAGTAGTATAGGGCTAGTTTGGAGTGGTGGGTTATGTCGGTTTAGGGGTACATAAATAGACTTTTCCAGCATCGCCACCCATTGCGATGAATAATAAAACATCTCTTGGTGATTACAATATTGCATGCACAATAACATATTCCCCCATAGAAGTAAATAGTGCAAAAAAGTGGAAATAAAACGAACATGATACTCATGCGCAAACATGATCGCTTCTTCTCAAGTGCGCTAAATCAACATGAAAATATTAGCATTTCACATTCCAATGGTCTTAACATATCAAAATATGTTCTATTTATTCATAAATATATATTTCTATAGATCTGATATAGAAAAAAGGCAGACAAATGTCTAAATATGTATATGTATGTGTGTATATATATATATATATATATATATATATATATATATATATATATATATATATATATACAGGGAGTGCAGAATTATTAGGCAAATGAGTATTTTGACCACATCATACTCTTTATGCAAGTTGTCTTACTCCAAGCTGTATAGGCTCGAATGCCTACTACCAATTAAGCATATTAGGTGATGTGCATCTCTGTAATGAGAAGGGGTGTGGTCTAATGACATCAACACCCTATATCAGGTGTGCATAATTATTAGGCAACTTCCTTTCCTTTGGCAAAATGGGTCAAAAGAAGGACTTGACAGGCTCAGAAAAGTCAAAAATAGTGAGATATCTTGCAGAGGGATGCAGCACTCCTAAAATTGCAAAGCTTCTGAAGCGTGATCATCGAACAATCAAGCGTTTCATTCAAAATAGTCAACAGGGTCGCAAGAAGCGTGTGGAAAAACCAAGGCGCAAAATAACTGCCCATGAACTGAGAAAAGTCAAGCGTGCAGTTGCCAAGATGCCACTTGCCACCAGTTTGGCCATATTTCAGAGCTGCAACATCACTGGAGTGCCCAAAAGCACAAGGTGTGCAATACTCAGAGACATGGCCAAGGTAAGAAAGGCTGAAAGACGACCACTACTGAACAAGACACACAAGCTGAAACGTCAAGACTGGGCCAAGAAATATCTCAAGACTGATTTTTCTAAGGTTTTATGGACTGATGAAATGAGAGGGAGTCTTGATGGGCCAGATGGATGGGCCCGTGGCTGGATTGGTAAAGGGCAGAGAGCTCCAGTCCGACTCAGATGCCAGCAAGGTGGAGGTGGAGTACTGGTTTGGGCTGGTATCATCAAAGATGAGCTTGTGGGGCCTTTTCGGGTTGAGGATGGAGTCAAGCTCAACTCCCAGTCCTACTGCGAGTTTCTGGAAGACACCTTCTTCAAGCAGTGGTACAGGAAGAAGTCTGCATCCTTCAAGAAAAACATGATTTTCATGCAGGACAATGCTCCATCACACGCGTCCAAGTACTCCACAGCGTTGCTGGCAAGAAAGGGTATAAAAGAAGAAAATCTAATGACATGGCCTCCTTGTTCACCTGATCTGAACCCCATTGAGAACCTGTGGTCCATCATCAAATGTGAGATTTACAAGGAGGGAAAACAGTACACCTCTTTGAACAGTGTCTGGGAGGCTGTAGTTGCTGCTGCACGCAATGTTGATGGTGAACAGATCAAAACACTGACAGAATCCATGGATGGCAGGCTTTTGAGTGTCCTTGCAAAGAAAGGTGGCTATATTGGTCACTGATTTGTTTTTGTTTTGTTTTTGAATGTCAGAAATGTATATTTGTGAATGTTGAGATGTTATATTAGTTTCACTGGTAAAAATAAATAATTGAAATGGGTATATATTTGTTTTTTTGTTAAGTTGCCTAATAATTATGCACAGTAATAGTCACTTGCACACACAGATATCCCCCTAAAATAGCTATAACTAAAAACAAACTAAAAAAACAAGCTATAACTAAAAACAAACTACTTCCAAAACTATTCAGCTTTGATATTAATGAGTTTTTTGGGTTCATTGAGAACATGGTTGTTGTTCAATAATAAAATTAATCCTCAAAAATACAACTTGCCTAATAATTCTGCACTCCCTGTATATATATATATATATATATATATATATATATATATATATATATGTACAGTATATATATGTGTGTGTGTGTGAAAGGCACATGTTGAGCAAAAAGAGGCTGCTTCTTGGGTGGTAACTAGCAATAGAATAAGCTATTATGCTTTTGTTCGTTCCCAGGTTGAGCGCTTCTCTCTTTTTATTTATGCAAATTCTGACTCTTAGGGAAGTCTCCCTAAGTGTGATGTGTAAATCCAGACATGGACCCGTTGCTCAGTGTGCCTAGAGGGATATGGCTGCACCTCATTGACGAGGCCCACACTAGGCCAAAACGTACGTCTGTGGTTTTGCCATTTCTCTCATTCAGAGAGGGATTGCCTGGTATTTCGGGGGATGGACTGTACTGTTAAGTCAGGATCAGACTGATATGCTACAGGAAAGTTCTTCTCTGTGAAAGGCACTTATTGAGCAAAAAGATGCTGCTTCTAGGGTCGTAACTAGCCATAGAACAAGCTATTATGCTTTTGTTCGTTCCCAGGTTCAGCGCTTCTCTCTTTTTATTTATTTATATAAAAAAATAAAGTCCAGATAGCTGATCCACCCACCTGCTGACAACTACCTGGGTGCAAATATGTAAATAATATCTCCAAATGAAATGCACTCACAGGACCTTTTAGAAACAAGCTAAAACGACTTTGTTTCACTTTAAGGCGGTTTTCACTTTACAGTGTGGCTCCAGTGCTTAGCCTGCTGTATGAGCGGGGTATACCTGTATATATGGGTATGCAAAAACTGTGTTACTCACAATATATTCCTGAAACTGCATGAAAGCTACAAAAATATTTGATAGCCTCCATTCCATAAAAAACGATAGTAACAACAACAATGATAACCCTGCTTATGGCCAAAAAGTAAGCCTATTCTTCCATGCTATATTGCCTCTGCATTCGGTGAGAGTATTTTAAGAATGCACTACAGCAGTGATTTTTAACCTTTTTTTTGCCGTGGCACACTTTTTAACATTAAAAAATCCTGTGGCACACCACCATCTCAAAATGTAAAAAAAAATCACACATTGTAGCCTAATACAGCATATATATACACATACACACAAACACACACATACTGTATGTATTGTGTTGTTATGCCATGCCTCCTACAAACTACCCCTGCACTGGGAGTAAAAAACAAGCAAAGTTTAAAAAATATGTCACACTGTTGTCAGTCTGCCGTGGCACACCTGAGGATCTCTCATGGCACACTAGTGTGCCACGGCACACTGGTTGAAAAACACTGCACTACAGCTATATGCTCTTGAGTAAATGCATCAGTCAGGCTACTGTTTAGTATTGTGACCTTTGGACCATATACGGATTACAGAATTGTCTATTATATTGATCTTTTAGGACACTCCATCTTCAGTAATTTAGTTGTGATTGACTATGTATGTTATCTGTTTGAAATTGATTGTGATATAACAAATATAGATAATATAATTCTTCCTTTATGATGTTAGTTAAAAATTCAAATACAGGGAGTACAGAATTATTAGGCAAATGAGTATTTTGACCACATCATCCTCTTTATGCATGTTGTCTTACTCCAAGCTGTATAGGCTCGAAAGCCTACTACCAATTAAGCATATTAGGCGATGTGCATCTCTGTAATGAGAAGGGGTGTGGTCTAATGACATCAACACCCTATATCAGGTGTGCATAATTATTAGGCAACTTCCTTTCCTTTGGCAAAATGGGTCAAAAGAAGGACTTGACAGAAGTCAAAAATAGTGAGATATCTTGCAGAGGGATGCAGCACTCTTAAAATTGCAAAGCTTCTGAAGCGTGATCATCGAACAATCAAGCGTTTCATTCAAAATAGTCAACAGGGTCGCAAGAAGCGTGTGGAAAAACCAAGGCGCAAAATAACTGCCCACGAACTGAGAAAAGTCAAGCGTGCAGCTGCCAAGATGCCACTTGCCACCAGTTTGGCCATATTTCAGAGCTGCAACATCACTGGAGTGCCCAAAAGCACAAGGTGTGCAATACTCAGAGACATGGCCAAGGTAAGAAAGGCTGAAAGACGACCACTACTGAACAAGACACACAATCTGAAACGTCAAGACTGGGCCAAGAAATATCTCGACTGATTTTTCTAAGGTTTTATGGACTGATGAAATGAGAGTGAGTCTTGATGGGCCAGATGGATGGGCCCGTGGCTGGATTGGTAAAGGGCAGATGGTGAACAGATCAAAACACTGACAGAATCCATGGATGGCAGGCTTTTGAGTGTCCTTGCAAAGAAAGGTGGCTATATTGGTCACTGATTTGTTTTTGTTTTGTTTTTGAATGTCAGAAATGTATATTTGTGAATGTTGAGATGTTATATTGGTTTCACTGGTAAAAATAAATAATTGAAATGGGTATATATTTGTTTTTTGTTAAGTTGCCTAATAATTATGCACAGTAATAGTCACCTGCACACACAGATATCCCTCTAAAATAGCTATAACTAAAAACAAACTAAAAACTACTTCCAAAACTATTCAGCTTTGATATTAATGAGTTTTTTTGGGTTCATTGAGAACATGGTTGTTGTTCAATAATAAAATTAATCCTCAAAAATACAACTTGCCTAATAATTCTGCACTCCCTGTATATAAAAAAAATACTAAACAATATTTTTTGCTTTATTTATATAAATATTATATTTAAATCCATGACTTTATGCCTCCTTATACTGTATAAACTGTAGGTGTAAATTATTTTAGTATCAGTGATTTTGGATACTTACTTAAATGAAGTGTGCATATTATTTTAAAACAGTTATTAGCTAATTACCCCGCCAATGTCTATGTAACTTGTTAATTAATAAACTCACATAACAAAGAACACTCTCTCTATAGCCATTTCAATCCATCATGTTATCTCTCTGTCATCTACTTCACTTGCATTATTTGGCACTTTATATAGCTTTCTTGACATATGCTGATATGTTTAAACACTAACATCCCTTATTGCATGATTTTTGTCTTGCTATGTATATATAGGGTTGCCATATTACCTCTTTAAGAGAGAACACCTATAAAAAAAAAATATATATATATATATATATATATATATATATATATATATATATATATATATATATATGTGTGTGTGTGTGTGAATATTTACATGTAGATACATAGGGGTAGATTTAACAAGTGTCGGGCGGACATGATTCGCTGTAGCATAAGCTGTCTTGCCTTTTTTTTAATCTTTTTTTAATTAAAGGTATACTCCATTAGAGTTTGTCTTTGCCTGTAGATACCATCTATTTTGCTCAAAAATACAAGTGAGATTAGACTCCCTCTTTTGAATCTAAACAATTATTTAAGAAATCATATTGTTTTATACACTTGTTTGCTTTTCTTTTTTATAAAGCTCTTGGAGCATTATTTCGTCCAACTAACAAGTGATCAAAGGTAATGTAACTCTCAACCAGTGGGTCAGAAATGATTTTAATCAAAAGAACTTTACTTAATGGGACATTCAATATTTTTTATGCATATGAAAAAGGTAGTAAGTAAACAAGTATACAAGTTGATAATTTTGTATAAAACTATTGATACAGCTGCTTGAACTAATATATTAAAAAACATACGGCTAGATTTAGAGTTTGGCGGCCAAAGGGGTGCGTTAGCTACACATGCTTTTTTTCTCCCGCACCTTTTAAATACCGCTGGTATTTAGAGTTCACAGAATGGCTGGGTTTTCAGTGCGTTAGGCTCCAAAAAGGGAGCGTAGAGCATAATTTTACGCCACTGCAACTCTAGATACCAGCGGTGCTTACGGACGCGGCCAGCTTCAAAAACGTGCTCGTGCACGATATCCCCATAGAAAACAATGGGGCTGTTTGAGCTGAAAAAAAACCTAACACCTACAAAAAAGCAGCGTTCAGCTCTTAACGCAGCCCCATTGTTTTCTATCTGGAAACACTTCCTACGTTTGCACCTAGAACTCTAACATGTACCCCGAGTCTAAACACCCCTAACCTTACACTTATTAACCCCTAATCTGCCGCCCCCCGCTATCGCTGACACCTGCATATTATTATTAACCCCTAATCTGCCGCTCCCTACACCGCCGCAACATACATTATAGTTATGTACCCCTAATCTGCTGCCCCTAACACCGCCGACCCCTATATTATATTTCATATGTGTCTCTTTTTAAAGCAGCAATATGTTCACCCTACTTATATGCCTCTTGTACTCACACAATGTGTTCAGCTAGGACCCAATAGTGCATTGCTGCTCCTTCAGCAAAGAATATAAATAGAATGAAAATAATTGGATAATTCAATTTAATTGAATGTTTACTTTACTGTCCCTTGAAGTGGAAAGCTAAAAGGATGAATTTGCAAAGACAAGGGGTGGGGCTATTAAAGAGAATTATGGTTTAAAGATTTTAACCTGAATTATTTACTTTTCAAAATGTGTTTTTATTCTTAACACAATGCAGATTAATTAGTTATGTTTCATTGATATTCCTAAAGTAGCCATATCTGACTATGGTTCACAAAAAGATTATGGCAAAAATATATATAATAATAACCTCACCCTATACATAAAATAATCCTTAAACCTATGGTTTTATTGAGATTTTACTTAACTGTTAAAAATATGCTAAAATTGTCTAAGTAATATATGTTTAGACTCAGCTGTCTTTACTGCTTTGAAAGACTATAAAAGAAACTTTACCAAGTATGAAGGAAATGAAAGAAATATAATGTTGCCAAAATAAAAATGTGTGATAGAATATCAGTATTTTTTTTATCATTCAAATATGTGAAGAATTGCTCAACAACACATTTTCATATATAATTCACGTCAATCATAGCTAATATTTTTATTTTTAAAGCATGATAAATATAAAGATTTTGAAGAGTTATATAACTGTAAAATGTGCATGCCTCAAATATTGTGCATAATTACTTTAATGATTTGGATATAGAATATAAAAATCTTAGTTTAAGGATATTTCAGTTTGCCCTGTTATACTAATTTACAGGCTTCCTGGTGGTAATTAGTACTGAGCAGTTCTAGGTTTGTTATTGTAACACAGAAAACAACTTAATGGGTCACCTTTGAAAATGTCTGCTTGATGTGCAAGTTAATAATTTCATTACTGTGAGACGTATAATAAGCTGAGAATGTATTAGCAAATTACATTTCATTTTTAAATTTAACTGTTTACTCCGGGTGACAGTAAAAGGGTAGGTAATGGATAACTGTTCACAGAGCACTTACTCTTGTTAGCTGAAGAAATTTTAAGGTAAAATATTTTCAATTATTACACAGAAATGTTCATGAAATATTTGCTAGTCAGCTGTTTTACAGTGATTTAGCATATGGGTAACATGTCCCTTTAAATCCTGAGAACCCTGAATTTTGTTGATCAGCAATATAATTAATAGACATTGGTTCTCGACAGCAGCTGATTTTGTGCAAGCCACAAAAAATGTTCACTAATATAGCAGCAACCAAATTGGTCACTAGTTGAAAAGAAATTATTCTTTTAAATAATATTTGTACATCATTGCCATTTATTGATATTTAACGTTAGAAATTGCGAGCTTATGATATAAATATTACATCAGCAGGCACTTACAAAGTTTCTTTTGTTAATGAACACAATCTATTGTACATTCATGATTTCTCTGTTGACTATTCCTGCAATACATTTCTGCATATTCGACGCTACCTTCACCCCCTAAAAAATAAGGATACCTGCAGGCTATAGTGCACTGGCTTTCAAACCTGTTCTCAGACCTCCCTAACCGGCCAAATTTTGAGGATATCTGAAGTGGAGCACAGGTGAAATAATCAGCTGCTTAGTAAGCATGCGGCCAGATTACGAGTTTTTGGCTCATAACGCTTCTTTTTCACTACCGCTGCTATTACGAGTCTTGTAGGTATAGCAGTGCCACACACCTTTTTGGCCATAATGCAATGTATCTACTGCACCTTTCAAAAAGTCATTTTTCAATGGGACTTCCATAGCGCCGGTATTACGAGTTTTGCCTGGGAGGCCAAAAAGGGAGCAGTACACCCCATACCGACAAGATTTGTTCCTCCATCTAAAGTCAGTAGTAATGGGTTTTGCTCTACAAAGCTGTAGCATAAAAACTCATAACTAAAGTGTTACAAAGTACACTAACACCCATAAACTACCTATTAACTCCTAAACCGAGGCCCTCCCGCATTGCAAACACTATAATAAAAATATAAACCCCTAATCTGCCGCTCTGGAAATCGCCGCCACCATAATAAACATATTTACCCCTAAACTGCCGCACTCCCGCATCGCAAACACTAGTTAACCCCTATTATTAACCCCTAACCTGCTGCCACCAACATCACCGCTGGCACTATACTAGAGTTATTAACCGCTAAACCTAATCCTAAGTCTAACCCTAACACCCCTAACTTAAATATAATTTAAAGAAATCAAAATAAAACTTACTATCCTTAACTAAATAATTATTATTTAAAATGAAATACTTACCTATAAAATAAACCCTAAGCTAGCTACAATATAACTAATAGTTACATTGTAGATAGTTTAGGATTAATTTTTATTTCACAGCTACATTTGTATTTATTTTAACTAGGTAGATTAGTTAGTAAATAGTTATTAATTATTTACTAACTACCTAGTTAAAATAAACAAAAAATTACCTGTAAAATAAAACCTAACCTGTCTTACACTAACACCTAACATTACACTAAAATTAAATAAATTACAATAATTAAATACAATTAACTAAATTACAAAAAAACAACTAAATTACAAAAAATAAAAAAAATAAATTATCAAATATTTAAACTAATTACACCTAATCTAATAGCCCTATCAAAAAACAAACAAAACAAAAAAACCTGAATTCTATCAGTTAATCGGAATTCAAGGGACACCATCTTGGATTACGTAATTTAAAGGAACCTTCAGTGCACGGCTGTAACCGTATGAAGAGGATGCTCCGCACCGGATGTCTTGAAGATGGAAGGATAAAGATAGGAGATCCTGTCTGGATGAAAACATCTGCCCACCTGGAGGACGACTTCTTGCCTCTTGGATGAAGACTTCTCCTGGCTTCGCTGAGGACCTCTTGCCGCTTCGATGAGGACTTCTGCCCGCTTGGATGAGGATGAATGTCTGGTCTTCAAAAACTGTAAGTGGATCTTCTGGGGTTAGTGTTAGGTTTTTTTAAGGGTCTCTTGGGTGGGTTTTATTTTTAGCTTAGGGACTTTGGGCACTGAAAAAGAGCTAAATGCCCATCCAAATGCCCTTTTCAATGCAATGAGGAGCTTAGGTTTTTTAGGTAGGTTTTTTTCTGGGGGGGGGTTGGTTGTATGGGTGGTGGGTTTTACTGTTGGGGGATTGTTTGTATTTTTTTTGCAGGTAAAAGAGCTGATTTCATGGGGGCAATGCCCCACAAAAGGCCCTTTTAAGGGCTATTGGCAGTTTAGTTTAGGCTAGGGTTTTTTTTTATTTTGGGGGGGCTTTTTTATTTTGATAGGGCTATTAGATTAGGTGTAATTAGTTTAAATATTTGATAATTTCTTTTTTATTTTTTGTAATTTAGTTTTTTTTTTTGTAATTTAGTTAATTGTATTTAATTAATGTAATTTATTTAATTTTAGTGTAATGTTAGGTGTTAGTGTAAGACAGGTTAGGTTTTATTTTACAGGTAAATTTGTATTTATTTTAACTAGGTAGTTAGTAAATAGTTAATACCTATTTACTAACTAATCTACCTAGTTAACATAAATACAAACTTAGCTGTGAAATAAAAATAAAACCTAAGAATGTTACAATGTAACTATTAGTCATATTGTAGCTATCTTAGGGCTTATTTTATAGGTAAGTATTTAGTTTTAAATAGGAATTAGTTAGGTAATGATAGTAAGTTTTATTTAGATTTATTTTAATTATATTAAAGTTAGGGTAAGGGTTAGACTTAGGGTTAGGTTTAGGGGTTAATATATTTATTTAGTGTTAGTGTTGTGGGAGACCAGAAGTTTAGGGGTTTTTAGTATAGTGGTGGCTGCGACATTGGGGGCGGGAGATTAGGGGTTAATAAATTTATGTAGGTGGCGGTGACATTGGGGCAGCAGATTAGGGGTTAATAAGTGTAATGTAGGTAGCAACGACATTGGGGCAGCGGATTAGGGGTTAATAAGTGTAATGTAGGTAGGGAAGATGAAGGGGCGGCATCTTAGGGGTTAATAAGTGTAATTTAGGTGTCGGTTATGTCAGGGGCAGCAGATTAGGGGTGTTTAGACTCGGGGTTTATGTTAGGGTGTTAGGTGTAAACATAACTTTTGTTTCCCCATAGGAATCAATGGGGCTGCGTTACTGAGCTTTACGCTCCTTTATTGCAAGTGTTAGGCTTTTTTTTAGCCGGCTCTCCCCATTGATGTCTATGGGGAAATCGTGCATGAGCACGTAAAACCAGCTCAAATCAGCGCTGGTATTTGTGTGCGGTATGGTGCTCATCGCAACCATACTGCCCGCTAACGCAGGTTTTTGGAAAACCTGTAATGGTAGCGCTATTAAAGGTGAGCGGTGGAAATAACTTGCACGTTATTACCGAGCCGCTCATAACGCAAAACTCATTATCTGGCCGATGGTTATTTTACCTGCTCTCACCTAAGGTAATCCTGAAAACCTGGCCTGTTGGGGAGGCCTGAGGACAGGTGTGAAAACCAGTGCTATAGTGCAATTAATCTTGGATAGTCAGGTTATAGACAACACTGCAAATAAAGTTCATCTTAGAGCAGCCTCTGATTGGCAACAGCAAAGACCACAAGTACAAATCATTCAGACTCATATAAATTAGGTCATATAAAAATTGTATACTAAGAATGTCATTTATCTTATAACGTACCAAATCTATTATGCAGTATTAAGAGATCTTAAAGATTGTATATTACAATATTTAATTAACATTAAAAATCCTTTATCTACCATTTCAGTAGCAGTTCATTTAGAACTTATCATTATACAGACACTTCTTGTCTTTTAGGGGTGGATATAAGGAATTATTGCTGGATACGTGTAAAGTGTATTTTACGGTACTATTGCAAACTAATCATCAAAGTGGATTAAATAAAGAATCCAATTTATTCTTGCTAGTTTAAATTAGTTTTATTGAGGCAAATTAACAGTGTATTTGTTAAAATTTGTTACATTTTTGTTGCGCTGTTTGGAAACTGGTTTTTATTTAGTGGGGTTCTTTTTATACTAATTGATTACACGTGTATTAATTCACAGATTAAATTCTGTGTGTTCATATTATTATTTTAACATGTATAATAAAAATTAAGTTTTATTACTATTCTCTGGTTCATGTTATTATTTTGTGTACAAGTGTGCAGAGAAGTTGTGAATTTGCTATGGATGTGTATTAAGAACGTATATGGTAGTAAAATGGAGACACAGTGCTTTGTTTTCCTGTAATTGCTTCTGGGCCAACTGTAGATGGGCAAGTAAATTTTGGTGCTCACTATAATATCATATAATTTGTGTATCCTAGGACTACAATAAAATAACAAATCTCTGCAAATATTGTTAAGATTTCAGTTTTAAATGCTCTGAAAACATTTCTTGTGTATGCATTTTATTTATTGGGCCTTGCTTAATTGCTAATAAATACTATTCATACATAAAGATTGACTTTTATTTCCCTTTTTCTAGTGGATGTATTAGAGAGTTCATTTGACTTTTCCTGAGCTGATAAAATGCTTATTGTCTTGGGATAATGACAGAATTGGATAGGAAGCCAATCTTGTGTAAGATAAATTGATTTTATGCCCTCTGTGAACTAATTCCAGTTTTCACTACATATTCATTATGTAATCCATTTTTAAATCTATTTCTGTTTTGAGTAATTGTTTTTTTTTTGTTACCCAAATGTCCTTTGAAACTTTACAGTTAAAGCAATAGTATAGTTGTTGTTTTTTTTTGTCTCTAAAAGAGTATTTTAAAATTTACCACCTTTTGGGCCAGACTGAGTGAAAAAAAGGAAGTGGTATGGAGCCTTACCATTTTTGGAGCACAATCCGTACTTGCATTCTTATGCTAGTATGGTTAATATATATTGTGCGCACAATAGTGTAACGCAGACTACAATGACATTTCGGATGGTGCCCAAAGTCCCTCAAGTAGTAAAGTTTTTGTTAAGTTCTTTGCTTTATACATCCCATATTTTTAAATGCATAATAGTATTCAATAATAGTTAATACCTGGTTTTCAAAAGGGCTAAATGTGAAAATGGTACTTTGGATTGAACGCAAACACAGCACTTAATCAAAGACATAAAATAAATAAAGTTGGTATATTATCAGTAATGCTTGGCTTGTAATCTAGGCCTCTTTGTTGGTAATTGGAAAAATCATCTCCTTAAAGGGCCAGTCTACTCCAGAATTTGTATTGTTAAATAAAGATAATCCCTTCATCACCCATTCCCCAGTTTTGCATATCCAACACAGTTATATAAATATACTTTTTACCTCCGTGATTACCTTGTATCTAAGCCTCTGCAGACCGTCCCCTTATTTCATTTTTTTTGGCAGACTTAGCCAATCAGTGCTGACCCCAAGGGAGTGAGCACAATGTTGTTTATTTGACACACATGAGGTAAGAGGCAGCCTTCAAGTGCTTATAAATTAGCATATGAACCTACCTAGGTTTAGCTTTCAACAAAGAACACTAATTACAAAAAAAATTTGATTCTTGGAAAGTTGCTTAAAATTGCATGTCCTATCTGAATCATGAAAGTTTAATTATAACTAGACTGTCCCTTTAGCATAAGTATTTTTATTTTCATGCTGGTGGAGGTTTGTACCATGTCAATCAACAGTGCTATGACAGTTATGAAAGTTGTCCTTATCAGCCAGTATGCAATCTCTCTATGGCCTCGATGATTGAAAGTTCGTCATTGGCGGCGAGAAATGTGTATTTCTGACTCGCAACTCTCGCAAATTTCACGTCTTGTGTAATGATCGTATAAAGTGGGCAGTCCATTGTAAGCAATACGTTACGCGATAAGCTGTCCATAGTAAACTATAGACTTCGCCTCCTTATATAATTTCACGAACTTCGAAATGGGTTTCCAAATATCATTGCGTTGCTTCGTAATTTTAATGATTCACTTTATTTCAGTTTGCGTTTGCATATTTAAAAATGTAAAACTACAGTTATAGTATATTGTCTAAATACGTTATATCGTATTCTTTTAAAAATGAAATAAATATTGTAAATAATGTTATTCATGTTATTTCGCCAAAGGATGGCTTGCGAGATATGTATGTGAGTTGAATGTGCGATTCGTATGGCGTATGTTTTTATATCATCGTAACATATCTGCGAAACTTGCGAGATTTACTCAGGTTTCGCCCATGGAACGGCCATGGAACGCCCATATTACGCCCTCTCCTTCGCAATGAAACTCTCCTTCGCAATTCTGAATTTCTAAGTTCAAAGTTGATAATAAAATTGATCAATAGACACTTTTTAAAGAAATTACGAATACAGAATTACACATACGAAGTGGGTATTTAACATTACGCAAACAAAAAAAAACTATTCGCAGCGTATGTCGAATGACGAAAACACGCCCATTTCGAATACATACACGCAATCAATTTCGAACACTTTCATTCATTACGATATTATATTCGCACTCCAGTGCGAACATCTTTACATCATATCATTTTAAAAACGAGCTTTCAATCATCGAGGCCTATATGTTTTTTAATATATTAGTTCAAGCAGCTGTATCAATAGTTTTATACAAAATTATCAACTTGTATACTTGTTTACTTACTACCTTTTTCATATGCATAAAAAATATTCAGATTAAATGTCCCATTAAGTAAAGTTATTTTGATTAAAATAATTTCTGACCCACTGGTTGAGAGTTACATTACCTTTGATCACTTGTTAGTTGGACGAAATAATGCTCCAAGAGCTTTATAAAAAAGAAAAGCAAACAAGTGTATAAAACAATATCATTTCTTAAATAATTGTTTACATTCAAAAGAGGGAGTCTAATCTCACTTGCATTTTTGAGCAAAATAGATGGTATCTACATGCAAAGACAAACTCTAATGGAGTATACCTTTAATTAAAAAAAGATAAAAAAAAAGGCAAGACAGCTTATGCTACAGCGAATCATGTCCGCCCGACACTTGTTAAATCTACCCCTATGTATCTACATGTAAATATTCACACACACACATATATATATATATATTTTATAGGTGTTCTCTCTTAAAGAGGTAATATGGCAACCCTATATATACATAGCAAGACAAAAATCATGCAATAAGGGATGTTAGTGTTTAAACATATCAGCATATGTCAAGAAAGCTATATAAAGTGCCAAATAATGCAAGTGAAGTAGATGACAGAGAGATAACATGATGGATTGAAATGGCTATAGAGAGAGTGTTCTTTGTTATGTGAGTTTATTAATTAACAAGTTACATAGACATTGGCGGGGTAATTAGCTAATAACTGTTTTAAAATAATATGCACACTTCATTTAAGTAAGTATCCAAAATCACTGATACTAAAATAATTTGCACCTACAGTTTACACAGTATCAGGAGGCATAAAGTCATGGATTTAAATATAATATTTATATAAATAAAGCAAAACATATTGTTTAGTATTTTTTTTTTTTATATTTTAATTTTTAACTAACATCATAAAGGAAGAATTATATTATCTATATTTGTTATATCACGATCAATTTCAAACAGATAACATACATAGTCAATCACAACTAAATTACTGAAGATGGAGTGTCCTAAAAGATCAATATAATAGACAATTCTGTAATCCATATATGGTCCAAAGGTCACAATACTAAACAGTAGCCTGACTGATGCATTTACTCAAGAGCATATAGCTGTAGTGCATACTTAAAATACTCTCACCGAATGCAGAGGCAATATAGCATGGAAGAATAGGCTTACTTTTTGGCCATAAGCAGGGTTATCATTGTTGTTGTTACTATCGTTTTTTCTGGAATGGAGGCTATCAAATATTTTTGTAGCTTTCATGCAGTTTCAGGAATATATTGTGAGTAACACAGTTTTTGCATACCCATATATACAGGTATAGTGTGGTATCTCACTGGGAGATACGAAGGCGCGCTGCTATAGATAATCAAAAAGTGCAAAATACAAATATTAATAAAAAACCTAAACAATATTAACAAGTTCCACAAATAGTTACTCCGTTCTCGCCGAGTGTGTCTCACTCAAATAAGAAGGGATAATGACAGTCCTATAACGGTCTTATATCGGTCTGGTGGTCTTGTTACTCCAAAGGTTCCTGTGTAGGCAGCTCCTCTTGTTCCCAGAGAGCAGGGATATCACTGTTTTAGAAAGAGAAATGGAGAGGGCGCCACATAGCGTGATATTGTTTCACAAAGGATAATACAACAAGCAGAATGGTAATGCGCTTACCGGAGACTGTGGTACTGTGCTGTGACCAGTACTGAATCGCCTGCTAGCACTTAAGTCAGTGGCTAGTACACTGTCAGATCTGATTCCTCCCGGGGCTTTATCCTGGGGCCAAGGAATGGTGCTGTGGGCGTTTCTGTGTCCAGCAACTGAGGTGTGTTGCTCAATTGGATTTAAACCATAAAATAGAGTGAACAACTTCCCAAGTTAAAAGATTTCAAATCAGCTTTATTATAACGCGTTTCTCAACCACCAAGGGTCGTTTCTTCAGATATCAAAGAGATTCGCTTTGATATATACAGGTATACCCCGCTCATACAGCAGGCTAAGGACCGGAGCCACACTGTAAAGTGAAAACCGCCTTAAAGTGAAACAAAGTCGTTTTAGCTTGTTTCTAAAAGGTCCTGTGAGTGCATTTCATTTGGAGATATTATTTACATATTTGCACCCAGGTTGTCAGCAGGTGGGTAGATCAGCTATCTGGACTTTATTTTTTTATATAAATAAATAAAAAGAGAGAAGCGCTGAACCTGGGAACGAACAAAAGCATAATAGCTTGTTCTATGGCTAGTTACCACCCTAGAAGCAGCCTCTTTTTGCTCAATATGTGCCTTTCGCAGAGAAGAACTTTCCTGTAGCATATCAGTCTGATCCTGACTTCACAGTACAGTCCATCCCCCGAAATACCAAGCAATCCCTCTCTGAACGAGAGAAATGGCAAAACCACAGACGTACGTTTTGGCCTAGTGTGGGCCTCGTCAATGAGGTGCAGCCATAACTCTCTAGGCACACTGAGCAATGGGTCCATGTCTGGATTTACACATCACACTTAGGGAGACTTCCCTAAGAGTCAGAATTTGCATAAATAAAAAGAGAGAAGCGCTCAACCTGGGAACGAACAAAAGCATAATAGCTTATTCTATGGCTAGTTACCACCCAAGAAGCAGCCTCTTTTTGCTCAACATGTGCCTTTCACACACACACACACACACATATATATACTGTACATATATATATATATATATACATACATACACACATACATATACATATTTAGACATTTGTCTGCCTTTTTTCTATATCAGATATATAGAAATATATATTTATGAATAAATAGAACATATTTTGATATGTTAAGACCATTGGAATGTGAAATATTAATATTTTCATGTTGATTTAGCGCACTTGAGAAGAAGCGATCATGTTTGCGCATGAGTAGCATGTTCGTTTTATTTCCACTTTTTGCACTATTTACTTCTATGGGGGAATATGTTATTGTGCATGCAATATTGTAATCACCGAGAGATGTTTTATTATTCATCGCAATGGGTGGCGATGCTGGAAAAGTCTAATACACCTATCTATGTACCCCTAAACCGACATAACCCACCACTCCAAACTAGCCCTATACTACTTAACTCCTAATCTGCCAATAACCCACTGCAATAAATTTCCTAACATATTAACCCCTATAACACCACAATAGCCCACCAAAATAAACTTCCTAACCTCTTAATCCCTATACTGCCAATAGCCAACTGCAATAAACGTCCTATCTTATTAAACCCTATACTGCCACAACCCCCCAATGCAAATGCCCCTAACCTATTAACCCCTAAATCACCAAAACTCCTGAATGCAAACTACCCCTACACTACAAAATTACCTAATAGCTAACCCTCCAGACCTCTAACCTAACAGCCCCTGTGTTACAAAAAAAATATGGATACTAAACTTACTGAAACTAAAAAAAACAAATTACCAAAAAAAAGTAACTCTAACAAAAATAAAACCGCCCACAGTTATGCCTATACTAAAACTAAAGTCCCCAAACACCCCAAAATAAAAAAAAAACCCTTTACTAACACTAAAGTTAGTATAGCAATAGGGCTTAGAATGGGCTTTTTTTTTAGGGCATTGCCCCCAAGGGCTTTAGCTCTTTTGCTTAAAAAAATACAACCCCATATTCTACAATACAAATAACCCCCCCAAAAAAGCCTATCTAAAAAAAACAACTCTAAAAAATTCCCTGATAAGGGCATTTGGTAGGACATTGCACTAAAGATACAGCTATTTGTCCATAAAAAAAGTTAATAAAAAATATCCCAAAAAGGTTGCCCTGAAAAGGGCATTTAGTAGGGCATTGTCTTTAGAAGGGCATTTGGTAGGGCATTGCCCTAGAGATAACACAGCTCTTTCGCCGCTAAAATATCCCTATTCTAATAAAAACCTAAGGGCTTTTTATGTTGGTTGGATGTTTGGACTATTCAGACAATATAAATGCAAGGGTACCTCTATATAAGGGGGACCTCACATTCAAGCTTCAGTGTGTGGCAGGGACCACATGAAGAAGGATCAGATGGAAGACAGAGGATGGAAGAAGACAGAAGGTCGAAAAACATAGAAGATAGAAAAAGAGAACCACCATCATGAAGGTGAAGAGTTTATTTTTAGGTTAGGATTTTTTTAGAATAGGGATTTTTATGGACAAAAGAGCTTTGTTATCTTTAGGGCAATGCCCTACCAAATGTCAGTCTAAGGGCAATGCTTAACCAAATGCCCTTTTCAGGGCAACCTTTTTTTAGGATAGTTTATTTCTAAACTTTGGTTTTTATTAGAATAGGGTTTTTTTATGGTCAAAAGATCTGTTATCTTTAGGGCAATGCCCTACTAAATGCACTCCAAAGAGCAATGCCCAACCAAGTGCCATTTTCAGGGCAATTTTTTTTAGGATAAAGCCCTTTTAAGGGCTATTTTTATAGTAACTTTTAGTGATAGTAAAGGGTTTTTTAATATGGGTTTTTTATTTTTAAATGGGACTTTTTTAAATTTTTGGTATTTTTTTTTGGTAATGTGTTTTTTATTTTCAGTAATTTTAGTGTTTGTTATTTTTTTGTAACTTAGAGGGTGTTATCTTAGAGATCTAGGGGGTTTTAGATTTAGTTAATAAGTGTAGGTTTGCATTGGGGGGTTGTGGCATTTTAGGGATTAATAATATTGGGGATGATATTGTAGCGGGCTTAGGTTGAACTGGGGGTGAGGGCATGTAAGGGGTTAATAGTTTAGTGTAGAATTGCATTTATATACAATGTTAAAATGATATGCATTGCCATGTATTATGCAGACTATTTTAAGTATTGTATATAATTTAAAATGTAGTTATTTTTGCTTGTTAATTTTATTATTTCAAACATAAATATATAATTATATATATATATATATATGTGTGTGTGTGTGTGTGTTTTATCTGAAAAAAACAAGCGCACAAGGCACCTCTCATAGTGCAACAAATTTATTAAAATATTAGGAATTAGACAGTCACAAGTAAAATTCCCATGCAATGGGTACTAAAAAAGAAACCCTCAATCAAATGAGGTAAGGTACAAGCCGCAAAGTAAAGGTACAGATGTCCCCTTTTAGCTGCTGTCCAGGTGGTAGTAGGCGTCACAGTGGAAGACAAGGTCCTTATTTTGAATTTGAGCTACAGAGCCACAAATGGTCCATTATGGTTGAATACCAAGACTAACAGGGACACATTAAATCCTCCAGGGACAATGTGTGTCTCACAAATATGCCCAATAGTATATTTACCATGCTAAGTTAATGTAGATTGGCATATTGTATATAATTTAAAATGTAGTTATTTTTGCTTGTTAATTTTATTATTTCAAACATAAATATATAATTATATATATATATATATATATATATGTGTGTGTGTGTGTGTGTGTGTGTGTGTTTTATCTGAAAAAAACAAGCGCACAAGGCACCTCTCATAGTGCAACAAATTTATTAAAATATTAGGAATTAGACAGTCACAAGTAAAATTCCCATGTAATGGGTACTAACAAAGAAACCCTCAATCAAATGAGGTAAGGTACAAGCCGCAAAGTAAAGGTACAGATGTCCCCTTTTAGCTGCTGTCCAGGTGGTAGTAGGCGTCACAGTGGAAGACAAGGTCCTTATTTTGAATTTGAGCTACAGCGCCACAAATGGTCCATTATGGTTGAATACCAAGACTAACAGGGACACATTAAATCCTCCAGGGACAATGTGTGTCTCACAAATATGCCCAATAGTATATTTACCATGCTAAGTTAATGTAGATTGGCAGTTACTTCCGTATTTCTGCTCTGGAGTAACGTGACAAAAGGGGGCGTGGCCTAACACATTTCACTGGAATACTGCTTCGTCAGAGGCTCAACCATAACGGACCATTTGTGGAGCTTTAGCTCAAATTCAAAAATGGACCTTGTCTTCCACTGTGACGACTATTACCACCTGGACAGCAGCTAAAATGGGACATCTGTACCTTTACTTTGCGGCTTGTACCTTACCTCATTTGATTGAGGGTTTCTTTGTGAGTACCCATTGCATGGGAATTTTACTTGTGACTGTCTAATTCCTATTATTTTAATAAATGTGTTGCACTTTGAGAGGTCCCTTGTGCGCTTGTTTTTTCAGATAAAACAAGTTTGTGAAACTCGGATCGGAAACCTGAGGGGACACAAAGGTGTCCACAGCATAAGCTTCTAAATCTTTTCTTTATTTAGGGAAGGATTCAAAGGTACAAAAATAGCAGTAACGTTTCAGGTTATACACCCTTAGTCATACAATTTAATACTATTCACAAACTCACGGTTTTGTAGCCACACAGGTTACTTAATTAGCATACACCTGTAGGTGTTTAATCAATTATAATACATGTTCAGGCCAGGTAACCACTCACCTACCCCATCTACTGGTAAATCCTGAGCACTACAAGTTCAATATATCAAATAGAAAATATATACAAAAAAGCAGTTTAAAAACATTAAGATAACTACCTTTGTACACTGTGCTGAATTGAATAAACTACATAAATACTGATACTTGTAATCTTTATTCATTTCAAAAGGCCTCATTAGTGAAAATATAAAAGAAATCATAATATTAAAGATATTCTTTAATTAAAGGAGATACGTTTGCACACCTGAGAGCTGGTAAATTGTATAATATTAGAGATTTCTTTACTTGTAACTCAAGTTATGTGATTTATCTGATAAAGTGCCTGTGTTCCAGGATTTATTTAGGAGAGACCACAAGAAGGATACGTGATCGTATCACTGAACATAAATCAAACATTAGGTGCAATAATAAAGATGTGCCTGTTTCATCTCATTTCCTGGAAGCAGGGCACTCTATCAGCCAATTAAGATGGCAGATCATTGACCACATTAAACTGCCTAGAAGAGGGGGTAATAGGGAATTATTATTAAAAAGAAAAGAGTTGTTTTGGATATCTACCCTTAACTCAATGAGGCCTTTTGGAATGAATAAAGATTAAAATGTATCAGTATTTATGTAGTTTATTCAATTCAGCACAGTGTACAAAGGTATTTTTCTTAATGTTTTTAAACTGCTTTTTTGTATATATTTTCTCTTTGATATATTGAACTTGTAGTACTCAGGATTTACCAGTAGATGGGGTAGGTGAGTGGTTATCTGGCCTGAACTTGTATTATAATTGATTAAACACCTACAGGTGTATGCTAATTAAGTAACCTGTGTAGCTACAAAACAGAGAGTTTGTGAACAGTATTACATTGTATGACTAAGGGTGTATAACCTGAAACGTTACTGCTATTTTTGTGCCTTTGAATGCTTCCCTAAATAAAGAAAATATTTTGAAGATTATGCTGTGGACACCTTTGTTTATTGGATGTACTTTGGAGCTAGCAGTGAGCTCCTGTCTGCGTTTGCATTTGCATTTCTTGAAGATATTGCTGGTTCCCTACATTGGATTGAGTTTGTTACACACTGCTGGAGTCCTGTGCAATATCTAATATGGATGAAGAAACAGATATGGGGACAGTGGATTCAAGGGTATTTATGTACACTGAGTTGGAAGCAGCAAGGATCACAACCCTTATTAAGGGATCTAGGGATTTTCTTCAGAGCTTACCTGTGGAGGACTACAGCAAGTTGTATGTTAAAATCATGAAGCAGAATGTAGCATGAGACTTACATGCAGTTACATTGGCAGAATACCACAGAGTGAAGAGAATCCCTAGGGGACTTAGAATGAATATCAGACCAACTTTGATGACACAAAATAAAGAATACTGTGACAAATTTGAATGAATACTAAATAAATGTTCATACAATTTAATAGTATTAACAGTGGAATATTTGCAGAAGGAGATTACAGCACAGGAAATCTCTATTAAGCAAACTAAAGAGGAGCTCCGTAAAACATCATCAACAGAGGTATTCGATAAAATATTAAAAGATACAGATGAACTGATTGCCACAATTAAGAAGGATATACAAGAACGCAAGAAAAATAAATTTGTCAGAGACGAACAAGATTACCTACAAGGTAATGTTTACTGTTGGTGGAAGTCTGAAACTGGTACACCGCGTGACGTCACTTGCTGTGATCGCAGACCCTGGAAGAGATGGCGGAATAGAGCCAGAAACACAAGTTCCAATAACTCAGGGGAGTCTTTTTCCAAGGACACCAGTGGAGGAAGCGACACCGGGGATGGAGGAAACATCGGAGGAGCAGAACGGTTAATTCACCTGAAGAAGAAATTCACACCACGCAGCAGCGGTGGAATGAAGACACGCAACAAGAACAGTTAATAGGCAGCAGACCAAGTGAGACACTTGTTGTTAATCCTTCAGGGATAGAATTGAGCAATGATGAACTGAACCTACTAAATATGGAACTCTCCTTTTGCCATACCACAAGGACTGACACCTTTGAATTGGAGATGGATTTACATTGATTCTTTAGAACTTTACGTTTAAAGGGACGTTTTGGTAATATGAATAAATTAAGTGTGCTGCATCAACAAGTGTGTAATGTATGTTTGGCTAAAGAACTAGGATTGAAAAAGAAAAGCAAGTTTATGCCACCACATAATAACAACTCTATTGAAACCTTTACTAATTTAGTATTAAATGATTTTGGGGTACTTAAAACACAACTTAAGTGTAAGCCCATTGTAGAACAGAATTTGAGTAAAGATTAATTTAAAGCATTAAAAACGTTAAAAGAAAAACCAGTGAGCTTGAAGGCTGCAGATAAGGGCGGGGCTATGGTTGTACAAAGTAAGGGGAACTACATTCAAGAATGTATGAAACAATTAGGAGATTCACAGGTTTATTCAATCTTAAATTGTGATCCTAAGCACAATATACAAAAAGAAATAAAAAATGTATTAACTAATGCAGTTAAATTGGGATTGATTGATTCTGAACTAAGAGAATATTTAACAATTGATTACCCCATTACCCCTGTATCCTATACATTACCCAAAATCCATAAAAATACCAATACCCCCCAGGGCGTCCTATAATAGCAAGTACAGACTCTATATTATCAAATAGAGCAACATTTCTTGAAAAGATTCTCCAACCTCATGTGGAAAGTTTATCTTCCTATATTAAAGATACTGGAGACTTTATCAAAAAATTGAACAATCTTGAGCTGGGTACAGATAAGTACATACTTTACACATTAGATGTTCAAAGTCTTTACACCTCTATCAAACATGAGAGTGGAATTGGGTGTGTTAAAAAAGTCCTGTTAAACACAACTATCAACAGTATTGAACAGATATTATTCTTAGAAGAGCTATTGAGATTGGTCTTATTTTGGTATCTCCAAACCCAGGGTACGGCCATGGGATTGAATGTTGTCCCCTCATACGCCAACATATTTATGGGAAACTTTGAAGAAAAGTTTGTCTATGAACATGAATTGTTCTTACAATATGGAGCCACATGGTGGCGCTTCATAGATGATGTGTTTGGCGTATTGGGGGGGGGGGCAACCTGGATACCCTGTTGCAGTTTGTGACAGATCTAAATCAGGCAGTAAATGGTATAAAGTTTACTTTAAACTGGCATGATGTTTCTGTAGTCTTTCTAGACACTTAGACCTAGATTTGGAGTTTGGCGTTAGCCGTGAAAACCAGTGTTAGAGGCTCCTCAAAATAGGGTCTAACGCTCACTTTTCAGCCGCGTCTTTTCCATACCGCAGATCCCCTTACGTCAATTGCGTATCCTATCTTTTCAATGGGATCTTTCTAACTCCGGTATTTAGAGTCGTTTCTGAAGTGAGCGTTAGACATCTAACGACAAAAGTCCAGCCGCAGGAAAAAAGTCAGTAGTTAAGAGCTTTCTGGGCTAACGCCGGTTTATAAAGCTCTTAACTACTGTACACTAAAGTACACTAACACCCATAAACTACCTATGTACCCCTAAACCGAGGTCCCCCCACATCGCCGACACTCGATTAAATTTTTTTTAACCCCTAATCTGCCGACCGCCACCTACGTTATACTTATGTACCCCTAATCTGCTTCCCCTAACACCGCCGACCCCTGTATTATATTTATTAACCCCTAATCTGCCCCCCACAACGTCGCCGCCAGCTACCTACAATAATTAACCCCTAATCTGCCGACCGCAAAGCGCCGCCACCTACATTTTAGCTATGTACCCCTAATCTGCTGCCCCTAACACCGCCGACCCCTATATTATATTTATTAACCCCTAATCTGCCCCCCTCAACGTCGCCTCCATCTGCCTACACTTATTAACCCCTAATCTGCCGAGCGGACCGCACCGCTACTATAATAAAGTTATTAACCCCTAATCCGCCTCACTAACCCTATAATAAATAGTATTAACCCCTAATCTGCCCTTCCTAACATCGCCGACACCTAACTTCAATTATTAACCCCTAATCTGCCGACCGGAGCTCACCGCTATTCTAATAAATGTATTAACCCCTAAAGCTAAGTCTAACACTAACACCCCCGTAATTTAAATATAATTTAAATCTAATGAAATTAATTAAATCTTATTAAATAAATTATTCCTATTTAAAGCTAAATACTTACCTGTAAAATAAACCCTAATATAGCTACAATATAAATTATAATTACATTGTAGCTATTTTAGGATTAATATTTATTTTACAGGCAACTTTGTAATTATTTTAACCAGGTACAATAGCTATTAAATAGTTAAGAACTATTTAATAGCTAAAATAGTTAAAATAATTACAAATTTACCTGTAAAATAAATCCTAACCTAAGTTACAATTAAACCTAACACTACACTATCAATAAATTAATTAAATAAACTACCTACAATTACCTACAATTAACCTAACACTACACTATCAATAAATTAATTAAATACAATTCCTACAAATAAATACAATTAAATAAACTAGCCAAAGTACAAAAAATAAAAAAGAACTAAGTTACAAAAAAAAAAAAAAAATATTTACAAACATAAGAAAAATATTACAACAATTTTAAACTAATTACACCTACTCTAAGCCCCCTAATAAAATAACAAAGCCCCCCAAAATAAAAAAATGCCCTACCCTATTCTAAATTAAAAAAGTGCAAAGCTCTTTTACCTTACCAGCCCTGAACAGGGCCCTTTGCGGGGCATGCCCCAAGAAATTCAGCTCTTTTGCCTGTAAAAAAAAACATACAATACCCCCCCCCCAACATTACAACCCACCACCCACATACCCCTAATCTAACCCAAACCCCCCTTAAATAAACCTAACACTAAGCCCCTGAAGATCTTCCTACCTTGTCTTCACCCTACCAGGTTCACCGATCCGTCCTGAAGAGCTCCTCCGATGTCCTAATCCAAGCCCAAGCGGGGGGCTGAAGAGGTCCATGATCCGTCTGAAGTCTTCATCCAAGCGGGAGCTGAAGAGGTCCATGATCCGGCTGAAGTCTTCATCCAAGCGGGAGCTGAAGAGGTCCATGATCCGGATGAAGTCTTCGAACAACGGCATCTTCAATCTTCTTTCTTCCGGATCCATCTTGCAGACCTCCGACGCGGAACATCCTCTTCTCCCGACGCCTACGAGCTGAATGACGGTTCCTTTAAGGGACGTCATCCAAGATTGCGTCCCTCGAAGTCCGATTGGCTGATAGGATTCTATCAGCCAATCGGAATTAAGGTAGGAATATTCTGATTGGCTGATGGAATCAGCCAATCAGAATCAAGATCAATCCGATTGGCTGATCCAATCAGCCAATCAGATTGAGCTTGCATTCTATTGGCTGATCAGAACAGCCAATAGAATGCAAGCTCAATCTGATTGGCTGATCGAATCAGCCAATCGGATTGAACTTGATTCTGATTGGCTGATTCCATCAGCCAATCAGAATATTCCTACCTTAATTCCGATTGGCTGATAGAATCCTATCAGCCAATCGGAATTCGAGGGACGCCATCTTGGATGACGTCCCTTAAAGGAACCGTCATTCGGCTAGTAGGCGTCGGGAGAAGAGGATGTTCCGCGTCGGAGGTCTGCAAGATGGATCCGGAAGAAAGAAGATTGAAGATGCCGTTGTTCGAAGACTTCATCCGGATCATGGACCTCTTCAGCTCCCGCTTGGATGAAGACTTCAGCCGGATCATGGACCTCTTCAGCCCCCCGCTTTGGCTTGGATAAGGACATTGGAGGAGCTCTTCAGGACGGATCGGTGAACCTGGTATGGTGAAGACAAGGTAGGAAGATCTTCAGGGGCTTAGTGTTAGGTTTATTTAAGGGGGGTTTGGGTTAGATTAGGGGTATGTGGGTGGTGGGTTGTAATGTTGGGGGGGGGGGGTATTGTATGTTTTTTTTTACAGGCAAAAGAGCTGAATTTCTTGGGGCATGCCCCGCAAAGGGCCCTGTTCAGGGCTGGTAAGGTAAAAGAGCTTTGAAATGTAGTAATTTAGAATTGGGTAGGGCATTTTGTTATTTTGGGGGTCTTTGTTATTTTATTAGGGTAGGTGTAATTAGTTTAAAATTGTTGTAATATTTTTCTTATGTTTGTAAATATTTTTTTATTTTTTGTAACTTAGTTCTTTTTTATTTTTTGTACTTTAGCTAGTTTATTTAATTGTATTTATTTGTAGGAATTGTATTTAATTAATTTATTGATAGTGTAGTGTTAGGTTAATTGTAGGTAATTGTAGGTAGTTTATTTAATTAATTTATTGATAGTGTAGTGTTAGGTTTAATTGTAACTTAGGTTAGGATTTATTTTACAGGTAAATTTGTAATTATTTTAACTATTTTAGCTATTAAATAGTTCTTAACTATTTAATAGCTATTGTACCTGGTTAAAATAAATACAAAGTTACCTGTAAAATAAATATAAATCCTAAAATAGCTATAATATAATTATAATTTATATTGTAGCTATATTAGGATTTATTTTACAGGTAAGTATTTATCTTTAAATAGGAATAATTTATTTAATAAGAGTTAATTAATTTCGTTAGATGTAAATTATATTTAACTTAGGGGGGTGTTAGTGTTAGGGTTAGACTTAGCTTTAGGGGTTAATACATTTATTAGAATAGCGGTGAGCTCCGGTCGGCAGATTAGGGGTTAATAATTGAAGTTAGGTGTCGGCGATGTTAGGGAGGGCAGATTAGGGGTTAATACTATTTATTATAGGGTTAGTGAGGCGGATTAGGGGTTAATAACTTTATTATAGTAGCACTCAGGTCCGCTCGGTAGATTAGGGGTTAATAAGTGTAGTTAGGTGGAGGTGACGTTGTGGGCGGCAGATTAGGGGTTAATAAATATAATATAGGGGTCGGCGATGTTAGGGCAGCAGATTAGGGGTACATAGGGATAATGTAAGTAGCGGCGGTTTACGGAGCGGCAGATTAGGGGTTAATAATAATATGCAGGGGTCAGCGATAGCGGGGGGCGGCAGATTAGGGGTTAATAAGTGTAAGGTTAGGGGTGTTTAGACTCGGGGTACATGTTAGGGTGTTAGGTGCAGACGTAGGAAGTGTTTCCCCATAGCAAACAATGGGGCTGCGTTAAGAGCTGAACGCGGCTTTTTTGAGGGGTTAGTTTTTTTTTCAGCTCAAACAGCCCCATTGTTTCCTATGGGAGAATCGTGCACGAGCACGTTTTTGAGGCTGGCCGCTTGCGTAAGCAACTCTGGTATCGAGAGTTGAAGCTGCGTTAAAAATGCTCTACGCTCCTTTTTTGGAGCCTAACGCAGCCTTTATGTGGACTCTCAATACCAGAGTTATTTTTATGGTGCGGCCAGAAAAAAGCTGGCGTTAGTATTTCGGGTCGTTACCGACAAAACTCCAAATCTAGCTGTAAGGTAGTTAAGAATATTGCCAAAAACTGTTTAGAATGTGATATACATATTAAATCTACTGACAAAAATAATCGTTTACACTTCAGCAGTTTTCACTCCCCTAATCTTTTGACATTCTTACCCAGGAGTCAGTTAATTAGGATAAAAAGGATTGTTAATATGGAGGGTAGTACTACAGACAGACTGCATGATATGGGTAAACAATTTCTAGACAGAGGATACCCTGGGGAATTTATAAATCAAGAAATTGCTAAGGTAAATCAAATTAAAAGATCTGAGCTGCTTTCTCGGACAAAAATTCAAGAAAAAGATGACCGTTTGGTGTTTGTCTCTAAGTATGGTAGCCATAGTAAGAAACTGAGTAGAATTATGGCACATACTTAGAGACTGCAACAAAGACTTTACCCTGCTTTAAAGTCCCTCCTATGATGACATATAAAATAAATCATAATATTAAAGATATTCTTACAAAAGCTGATATACAGCTAGGTAGCCAGTCCAAAATGGAAACAGGCTACATAACCAAGAAAAATTTGGGTTGTTATCCCTGTTTGGGATGCTCTAATTGTAATTCTTTAATTAAAGGAGATAAGTTTGCACACCTGAGAGCTGGTAAATTGTATAATATTAGAGATTTCTTTACTTGTAACTCAAGTTATGTGATTTTTCTGATAAAGTGCACGTGTTCCAAGATTTATTTAGGAGAGTCCACAAGAAGAATACGTGATCGTATCACTGAACATAAGTCAAACATTATGTGCAATAATAAAGATGCACCTGTTTCATCTCATTTCCTGGAAGCAGGGCACTCTATCAGCCAATTAAGATGGCAGATCATTGACCACAGTAAACTGCCTAGAAGAGGGGGCAATAGGGAATTATTATTAAAAAGAAAATAATTGTTTTGGATATCTACCCTTAACTCAGTAAGGCCTTTTGGAATGAATAAAGATTACGATGTATCAGTATTTATGTAATTTATTCAATTCAGCACAGTGTACAAAGGTATTTTCTTAATGTTTTTAAACTGCTTTTTTGTATATATTTTCTATTTGATATATTAAACTTGTAGTACTCAGGATTTACCAGTAGATGGGGTAGGTGAGTGGTTACCTGGCCTGAACATGTATTATAATTGATTAAACACCTACAGGTGCATGCTAATTAGGTAACCTGTGTGGCTACAAAACAAAGAGTTTATGAATAGTATTACATTGTATGACTAAGGGTGTATAACCTGAAACGTTACTGCAATTTTTGTACCTATGAATCCTTTCCTAAATCCCTAAAATAAAAATATTATTATATTATAAATATTTGGAAGCTTATGCTGTGGACACCTTTGTTTATTGGATGTATTTTTGAGTTTGCATTTGCATTGCTTGAATATATTAGTGGCTCCCTACATTGGATTGGGTTCTTTTAACAAGCAGCCGGCATTTCCTGTGGAGCAACAAAGGACACATTAAGAGAATATATGTTGTTATAACACATCAAAGCTAAGAACTGTGTTTTTGAAGTGATTGAATTTATTTATTTATATTTAAATGTTTTAAATTACTGTTCTTTATTTGGAATTATATTGATATTATATTGTTTTAGTAGATTGTGCGCAGCTGGTTTTCAGCCAGGAGCTGTGTCTCCTGACTGTTAAATATATATTTATATTTAAAATTAATAACATGAAGAAGCAAAAATAACAAAAAATTTTGTATACTTTATTAGACAGGTAGATTGCAGACATGACATTGGTGTAGACGGTCTGTAGGAGTTAGCCGGGTGTTCCAGGGGAGAACCTGCACTTTGGAATATATTGCATTGCTGCAGATGTATCCCAATCAATCTCTTAAGTGCAGGTTATGAGTAGAGTGTCAAACATGTTTGTATCGCAACCTTTTCAGTGGCGAGACTTTCCAGTACGAGGCAGGTAATGTAGGTTTAGCTGCAGTTAGGTTACACAGGCATAATTTGAAGTGTTTCTACACAGAAACCATGTTTGGTTTCAGCTAGTGCACTGACTTTGCTGTGTAGGAACACTTCAAATACGCACCCCCCTGCTGAAAGTGACAAGTAGCAATGTCGGTGGACTTTTGCAGTAGCCACGATCCTTATTATTTCCTATGTGAGAAACATCATCATTTGTCAGCACTTACTGGGTCTGCCCCTTTTTTTACAATCTATCAACAGACCGACAGGTACCAAGGTATATTGGTACCTTGGAGTAAACAGGGGGAAATGCCCTTTACTATTAGCATTTCAAAATCTGAAAAACATTTAAAACATGTAAAAAAATTACATATTCAATAAAATTATCTAAATCATTATGAATTATGCAGACTATCATAGTTTATATATAAAAGGTACCTATAAATATAAATGTTTTTATATATTAAATAGAAAAATATTTTATATTAAAGTGATATATCGTAATTATAAGTATAATTTCTATAACCATGAATAAAAATGTTTTATATGTATACATATATATATATATATATATATATATATATATATATATATATATATATATATATATATATATATATATATATATATATATATTATATGAGTCTGAAATAGATGCAAATTAATTTAGAATATATATTTGAAAATGTACAATATGTGCATGTTTATTGAGACTTAGCTGGCTGAGTTGATCACAGGTGAGGGTTAACCATCATGTTACAATTGCTAAGCAAAGACACAAACTTGCCTTTAAAAATAAATACCACCTTGAATGACGTCAAATAAAAATGGGGGAGGAAATGCTAATCACATTATGGAATTTCCATGCAGTAGCAAAATGGAATAAAGACAGTAGTGGAACTTCCACAGTTGTGGCGTTCACAGCTGTGACCGGGCCCTGGAGGTCTGCCACTCTTGGGGGGGGTCCACCGCCCAGTAGCTGTGATAATGGCCCTGCTGCTCCTACAATGTGCAGGGTAGGCAGCTGCTCAGCTGCATAGATGGATGCGGTAGAGCAGGCCTGCGGTATCAATGATCTGTGCTTCAGGCCCCCCTGTAAAAAATATATATTTAATTGAGAGCGCTCCATGCCCCCCCCCCCCCACCGGGTCCCCCAGATACCACAACAAATTTCTATGGCTGGTGCCTAGGGGACCTTGTGAGGGACTATGGAGAGGGTGGAGCAGGAGTGTGACAGAGGGGTCTTGTGAGTGGGGCCTCTGGCCCGGAGCTGCTGCTCATAGGCTACTGCTTGCCTGCTTGCTTCAGTGACTCAGTCAGTGCAGTAACTACCTCCTCACCCTGAAACATCTGTTTCATGCACATGAGGACAAGAGCCAGAAAGTGACTAGTCTGCAGTGCAGTAATTTAAAGGGACAGTTTAGTCCAAAATAAACTTTCAAGATTCAGATAGGGCATGTAATTTTTAACAATTTTCCAATTTACTTTTATCACCAATTTTGCTTTGTTCTCTTGGTATTAGCTGAAAAGCTTAACCTAGGAGGTTCATATGCTAATTTCTTAGACCTTGAAGGCCACCTCTTTTCAGAATGCATTTTAACAGTTTTTCACCACTAGAGGGTGTTAGTTCATGTGTTTCATATAGATAACACTGTGCTTGTGCACGTGAAGTTACCTGGGAGCCAACACTGATTGGCTAAACTGCAAGTCTGTCAAAAGAACTGAAATAAAGGGGCAGTTTGCCGAGGCTTAGATAGAAGATAATCACAGAGGTAAAAAGTATATAAATATAACCGTGTTGGTTATGAAAAACTGGGGAATGGGTAATAAAGGGATTATCTATCTTTTAAAACAATAAAAAATCTGGTGTAGACTGTCCCTTTAAAATAAGTGTCTGCTGCTGGGGTGATTTTATTTTACTTTTTTAAATAAGTGTATGCTGTGCTCACTCTGCTGCCTGTCTTGATATTAATAATCACTTTACTTGTGTGTGTGTGCGTGTCTGTAACCCACTATGGAAAAGTACTGTGTTGCGTGTTGTCACTGACAACACATTACTTTTCCATAATGGGTTACAGACAAGCAAACACACAAATAAAATCATAAATATGCTGGTGGGTTAGCCTTGGTGATTAAAAAAAAGGGTGTGCTAGTAATATTAATATAAACTTTACTTGTGTGTGTGTGTGCTTGCTTGTAACTCATTATAGAAAAGTACTGTGTTGTGTATTGTCACTAACTGACAACACAGTCACATTACTTTTCTATAATGGGTTACACAGACCAGTACACACACAAGTAAAGTCAGTAATATGCTGGTGGGCTAGCCTTGCAATACCCCATGCCTATAGATATAGTATATTTATTGATATAGTATATATGTATGTATGTGTATGTATATATATATATATATATATATATATATATATGTGTGTGTATATATATATATATATATATTGCAAGTGGGGGGGGGGGGGGGCTTCATGGATTCTTGCTCCGGGGGCCCTGAGGCTTCTAGTTACGCTTCTGAATGAAGAAGTAGATAAATTGGATGAAAAATGGAAGCCAAATGTTTCAGCGCTTTCTTAGCTAGTATCACAGATATAAACTCACTCCATCTGTTCAGCCTACCCTTAGGGGCTAAACACATAAATAAAGTCCCACTTGGAGTCTAAACACTTTGCAGTTTCTTGAGGAACACATAGACAGTGATTGGCGACTACATGCCTATGCTGCTACTAATTGGCTTATAGTAGTGCCCTAGTCAGAAACTGCATGTCTTGTAGAAATTTAGGTATGTGTTTCTGCACTTTATGCAGGAAAAAAACATTGTAAGAAAGGAACTCAATTTTGAACCTTTTCTTGTAAAATAAATAGCTCTTGGCAAGCAGCTTATATAGGGGAGAAAACAAAGTTTAAATGTCAGATTTCCATTGAAAAAGAGCAGAAAAAGAGAAACTTAAACTCTTTTATCAACGTGCATTCTGCTATTTAATTATACATTATGTTTGCATGAATGTTCCATTGATTTGACAAATTATGACAAATTGCTTTCATATATTTAGTTATGTCAGCTCGGTTGTTTTTTTATCATTTTTCTATTGTATAAATAAGACGTCAGAATTGTTTATTGACAATATATTCAAATTAAATGATGCACAATTATAGAGTGACATTATCGAAAAGGAAAGGACACACAACAGGTTAAACCTGTATAATTAGAACACAATATAGACATATGCACACAGATCAGAGTTCTATAAATAGCAAGCTTGTTTCTATTTACCAGCAGTTATTGATGAAACCAGCTGGAATGCTAGAGGAATGCGTTTTGGCACTTTTAGCATTTTGGACCTTAACATTGTAATAAAAATTCTCACAGTACAGATGGGTGAAAAATGACCTAACCTATTTGTTTCCAACACATTAAATTGCTTTCTAAATATTAACAACTGGATTGATCTTCTGTTTTGGATTCTATTATTCAGTTCTTCTTCACAGTTTTACATAATAGATATGCCTCATATGTAGATCATGATCTACAGTATCCTATTATATAAAAGGCCAAGTGTGTTTGTCCGAAGCTGTCATGCGCAGTAGAGACAGCACAAGGACAAACACACCTGGCCTTTGAGATCCCTACCTGATCTGCGGCCGAGGCAGGCGTTCCTTGCGTGATTGGGGCGTGGCCGGGCGTGAAGGGGGCGTGGTCGGGTATGGAGGCCCATGAAAGGGGGCGTGGTCGGTTGTAAAGTGGGCGTGGTCATGCACGATCGCTCTCAAGATAAAGGGGGGAGAGATAGAGAGGGGAGAGAGATAGAAAGGGGGAGAGAGAGAGGGGGGAGAGAGAGAGAGAGAGAGGGGGGGGAGAGAGAGAGATGGGGGAGAGAGAGGGGGGAGAGAGAGAGAGGGGAGAGAGAGCAAAAGGGAGAGAAAGCACAAAAGAGAGGGGGAGAGAGAGCCCAAAAGAGAGGGGGAGAGAGAGAGTGCAAAAGAGGGAGGAGAGAGAGAGCGCAAAAGAGAGGTGGGAGAGAGAGAGCGCAAAAGAGGGGGGAGAGAGAGAGCGCAAAAGAGGGGGGAGAGAGAGAGCGCAAAAGAGGGGGGAGAGAGAGAGAGCGCAAAAGAGGGGGGAGAGAGAGCGCAAAAGAGAGGGGGGAGAGAGAGCGCAAAAGAAAGGGGGAGAGAGAGCGCAAAAGAAAGGAGGAGAGAGAGAGCGCAAAAGAGAGGGGGGAGAGAGAGAGCGCAAAAGAGAGGGGGCAAGAGAGAGCGCAAAAGAGAGGGGGGAGAGAGAGAGAGCGCAAAAGAGAGGGGGGAGAGAGAGAGCTCAAAAGAGAGAGGGAGAGAGAGAGCAGAAGAGGGGGGAGAGAGAGCAGAAGAGGGGGGATAAAGAGTGGGAGAGAGACAGCAAAAGAGAGGAGGGAGAGTGCACAAAAGAGAGGGGGGAGAGAGAGCACAAAAGAGAGGGGAGAGAGAGTGCCAAAGAGAGGGGAGATAGAGAGGGGGAGAGTGCGTAAAATAGAGGGGGAGAGCGCAAAAGAGAGGGGGGAGAGAGAGCGAAAAAGAGAGGGGGAGAGAGAGAGTGCAAAAGAGAGGGGGGAGAGAGAACGCAAAAAAAGGGGGAGAGAAAGAGAGCGCAAAAGAGAGGGGGAGAGCGCAAAAGAGGGGGGAGAGAAAGAGAGCGCAAAAGAGAGGGGGAGAGCGCAAAAGAGAGGGGGGAGAGAGCGCAAAAGAGAGGGGGGGGAGAGCGCAAAAGAGAGGGGGGGAGAGCGCAAAAGAGAGGAGAGAGAGCACAAAAGAGAGGGGGAGAGAGAGAGAGCGCAAAAGAGAGGGGGAGAGAGAGCGCAAAAGAGAGGGGAGAGAGAGGGGGGAGAGAGCGTAAAATAGAGTGGGAGAGAGAACGCAAAAGAGAGGGGGAGAGAGAGTGCAAAAGAGAGGGGGGAGAGAGAGCAGAAAAGAAAGGGGGAGAGAGAGAGCGCAAACAAGAGGGAGAGAGAGAGCAAAAGAGAGGGGGAGGGAGAGAGCGCAAGGGGTAGGACCGCTGTACTGCAAAAAATGGCCCGTGTGAACTGGCTTTAGGACTAGTATTATATTGTGATTTATTTCATAACATTACTATTGCCTAAACAGGTGGTTTTGTATAAGTAAAGCCCAGTTTGGTTACATTTGGATCTCCCTACAGACACACAATGACAAATTCACAATAGACCCCTTTCACTAAATGTTTTGGGCATTCCTTTAGTATAGCATAGGCTGCTTCACTAATGTAACTTACCTTCTTTAGGCAGAGGATTTGTCAAGTTGTGTAGTTTGTATTTGCATGCTATTTAATATACTTTTGAAGTAAAATTGTGATTCAATTTATTTTTGATATCAAAACTTTTAAAGCGTCAAGCCAATCCTAAATTTATACTGCAAATATACCAAAGGGGTTAAAGTGCAGCCTATGCTATTTCTTAAGATATATACCTGAATATTTGAAATTATATGTGCTGAGCATAATTGTATGCTACAATTGACAAGTTTTAACATATATTTGTATATTTAAAAGTAATTCAGTCTAATGCATTTCCGCGTTTAAATTTCAAGTTACTCTTTTCTGAAATTTGAAAAAAATATTATTCTCAAAGTATACTACTGATAATTCAAATGTATCATGCAATTCTTAGTCTGATTATTTCTAGTGATTTATTCATAATGGAATCAGTACATGCATATTAAACCTTAATATTTTAGCTTGTCAATAGGTGGCAGTAAAGAAACACAAAAAGAGAATTAAATACCAGTGAACATTCTTGCTTCAAAAGAGTACCCAATCAAAAAATTCTCTAATTGACAGCATGATTGCTTCAAATTCTATTTTATATTATGGGAACATTGCTAAACATTAAAATGATTATGATTTGCCTGATTTTAGAGCAGTGATTTTTAGCACAGTTTTAAGACCTAAGTGATGAATTAAGATTTTATTTCCTGTTAAAAAGATAACCACATGATAACTACACTTTCATTATGTCTTTTTTTTTCAGATTGTGTTGAATCAGTTACAAAGGTGGATTATGAAGTTACCACACTGAAGAGCATGTAATATGAAAGTATTAGAAATACTCACTAAACATACAGCAGTCCTGGAATCTATTTATAGTAGTGAGCATTTAATTGATGGACAGTTTGATATATATCACAGTATAGATTATCTGTGACAGCTCATTAAGTGTCATAATTATGTATTAAAAAGGAAACATTTTCTATTACAGAGATTCATAAAAAATGAAAACATAATTGAACAAAAATTATAACTCCTCATATTTCAATTTCTCAAACATTAATCAACATGATACTGGACATTCCGACACCTGAATAACATAATTTTTTCCCAGTAACTTCAAAGCCAATAAACGTTTCTGTACACATTTGACAGTAGACATTTGATAAATATTAAAAATGATTTGAAGATGTTTTAGTGTTCTTCATTTAAGAGTTCTGCCTATTTTCACCAGGGGATGCTAATAAGTGACATGCGTGTAATTAACCTGTTAAGTTCTAAAAACATAGAAATATGTATTTATGTCTCTTTAATTAAGTGGGTAGTATTTGGTGACTTTCTTCCTAATGTTATCCAATATTGTGGCGGTAACATCAGTGTGTTTTACAATTGCACAAAACCAATGGGCTCTAGTACAATCCTTTAGAAAAAATATATCTAAGGATTTTAAACAAACAAACAAAAAAAATAAAAAAATACTATTACAGTCTTGGAGGATTTTTGTTTATAAATGATTTTATTTGACTCAAAAGATATTTCAAAAAACTTTTTGGGGACCATGTAATAAGTCAAAGTGCTATCTAGAGGTTTATAAAGTCCTTTTAGCTGTGATAAACAAAATATTACCCTGAAAATATGTACATAACCATAGAGAATTTATATTGTGATCAGAACAAACAGGACTGGCACATGTTAAGCACTGGGCTCCTTACACTCTTTGCCACTTGCTTCTTACACTCTTTGCCACCTCTGAGGGGGCAGAGAAAAATCAACTCAAGCTTGCTCGCTTGGGGTGATTGACAGGTCCTTTCTCTCATGCGATTGGTTGCACTAGAAAAGGGGCGGCCTTTACACTCTAACTTAAGCATGTAATGATACATATTTGCAGAGGAAAAATTGGAATCTGCTTCTCATATGCCACGACGGTGAGCGGGCAACTTCTTACTTTGAGAAGCTTATTCACTTGCCTTTTAGTACATGTGGGTCATTGTATACAAAACCTGTAATATAGAAAATGCTGCCAATAAATAATGAAAATATCTGATTGTAATTGTGTGAACATTAAAAAATAATTCTTCTGCAGCCGTTAACATGATGATCATGAAGGATTGTTGTCTATCCTTTAGGTAGCAAGAGGAGCATTCTAGGCATAGAGACATATGAATTACTGACATATTTGAATATTATTTGTTTCAAAGCAAAATTCATTATTTTCATCTATAATAAAACACGAATGGTTATATTGAAAATGGAAACATTTCTGGTAAAGGAAATATTAATAAAGTTATGTTCATGTGAGAGTTTAAGCAGTCACTAGCAGAAATGTATACAAAAACAATGGGGCTCTACTATATCTAAGTAGTGTGTCCAGAAATAAGGTGCGCCTAATTTATGCTATTTCAAAAAAGTGATAATATGGATAGATCCTAAGTTTTATATCTTACAAAAAATAAACAATATGAACTGTATAATTATAAATACAAATACATAACAATAGTCACCACAGTCATATGGTTAGGAAATATACATCCATAGATGCAAGTGAAAGTCCCAATATAGAGTGATGTCCAATCTGGAAATGATGTCCCAAACGATAGCTGCTCTCTCCAAAGATGTTGAAAAAGAGATGACTGCGTTCTGTATAGAAACAAAAAAAGAAGAGGCGCTCTGGTGCAGATGATCCTTGGCTACAAATGATTCTAAACTAACAGTTCAGAGTAATACTCACAAAGATGTTTGCACATGCAGTGCAATAACAGGTGAGCCGAAGCTTCAGAGCCGCTCGGCTGACTCGCTAGAGGGTGAAATCAGCTGTTCACTGGGTAATCACTTCACCAACGATGTGGGGAAAAAAGATACCTATGACATAAAATATAGATACCGCCCTTGGTGCAGATTATCCCAGGCACAGAATGCACATACAACAGATGTCGAGAAGTTATACTCACAAACGGAGTTGCACAAGCAGTGCAATATCAGGCGTGCCGAATCTTAAAGAGCCGTTCGGCTGACTCCCTGAGGCCTGTACAGCTGCTCCTGGATCGTTGGAGGAGTGGTGGAAAATAAAGGTGGATATGCCGATAGAGGTTGATCCAAGCAAGGGATCAATAAGGCAAATAGAACAATTCACCAGCAAGGTAGACAAAATAAAAGTATTTATTAAAAATATAAAAATTACTTAGCAACGCGTTTCTCGGCTAACATGCCGTTTCATCAGGCTACATAATTCTAAGAGCTACCTTGCTGACTTAAAAGGACTGACAGGACCAATCAAAACCCTGAAAATTCACACACCTCCCTTGCTCAGGTGTACTATCTGATTACAGGGTGTCGCCCTGAGATACATAGCACTTTTGTTAAAAATGAATACAATTTATACAAACTTCAAAAAAATCTTTCTATATATACAAGGGCAATTTAACATGAATCGATAGCAAGTTTTAATCTCAATAATTGTAACAATAATATTTAGATATTTCAGTCTTACAAACAATATAACAATATAAAAGAAATATGATATAATAATCAGATATTTATAAATATAATAGATGAATTCTCAGTAATAAATTTATAATAAACATATAAATCATATAATAACAAATTATAAATAAATACAAGAATAAATACTAAAAAAATATATAATTACTAAAAATATATATAAAGCCATATAATCAATCATATTACTACATCTAATGGTCGGATTAGAACTCACGACCTAGTGGCTGGGAAACCATCAACCCAGCCACTAGGCTATAAGCGGGCTTCTGATGCAAGTGTTCATAGTGTACTGAATGTATCTTGACAATGCTGTGACTGGTGCAAGTGGTGCATTATACAAAATAAACGTGTGTGTGAAAAAAGGTGTATAAATGTGATGTACTTGTGCCTAACAGATAGTGGTATTTACCTTTATAGTGATGTACATATAAGGAAAGCAATGATGTACCATTATGTGATGGATTGCTATGTGTGGCCATAGCAGATATGTGTGACATGTTGGTTAACATACTAGTGTGATGGCTAAAAATAAAATAAGAATTGACTAAAAGCCAATATTGGAAGGGGATACTAGTAATTATTATAGTGCTAATATGTTAATAATTTGCTAAAAAGATATTATGAATGATTATTAAGAATACTTGATGTATTCATATGACATATTTACTATGTTAATGTAACAGTATTAAGCCACTATATATAATGTGATATATATTAGTATTAAACATTGACTAGATTGGATCTCCCGACCTCATAGTATAAATATCTAACAAGCTAACCGCTAGGCCATGACTGCCTGTGTGCAAAGAGTGGTCAAATAGTTAAAATACTAATGTGGTGCCTAAATATAAATATTGACTGATAGCCAATATCAAAGTGCTAATGTATTAAAAGATTTTTAACTAAAAAGATATTGTGGGTGAATATTAAGAATGCTCCGTTTACTCGTGTGACATGTTTGATATGCTAAATATATTCCTGATATAGCAAAATTGTGCATCTATATTGTTAATTTAAAAGATAAAAAATTAAAAAAAAAAAAAATATATAAATAAAATTTAGTATAAATTAATACTAATAAACAATAATGGCCAGATTTGAACTCCTGACCTAATAATATAAAGACTATCAACCTAACCACTAGGCCACAACTGCATGTGTACCAAGATTGGTCGAATTTTCTTATAATCAGCTGTATATGGTCTATTAAGATTATTCATATGCTAATTCAATACTATATTATTACATAAGATAGGGGTAATTTTGATAGGCAGAGAGAGATTATATAACAGCTTTATACTTTTAGTTAATAAATATAATCTAGAGGGCTGCCAAATCTACATTAATCTAAAAGGCTGCCAGATCTACATTAAGGTTAAGTCCTAATGGGTGTAAAGTTTTTAGTTTATGAATCCAAAAAGTCTCTCTCTGCCTAAGCCTCAAAAATCTATTATATGTATGGGATGGTATAATTTCTTCTATGGGTATTATAGTGTAACAATTGGGGTTCCCTTTGTGATTTTTATGGCAGTGTTTAATAACACTGTGTGATTTCTTGTTTTTTAAAACACTACAATAATGCTCTGACCACCTATGGCTCAATCGTCTAATAGTTCGGCCGATATATTGAATCCCACAAACACAAGAGATAAGATAAACTACATATTTTGAAGCACAAGTCATTCTACTTTTGATCTTGTAAGTTTTTTTGTCTACAAAGGATTGAAACACATGAGTACCATGTCCTATGTGATCACACATTTTACATCTGGATGCTCTACATTTGTATATTCCTCTGCCCTTTATTTGGGAATTCAAATTTCTTCTATTCTTAGATTTATGATTTTCTTGTTTGGCCTTGTGTTTTACTACTTTACTAGGTGCCAAAATATTTTTAAGATTTGGGGCCTTTCTATACACAATGGAGGGAGTATCTCCAATTAGATCCTTTAAAATAGGGTCTCTTTTCAGGATTCTCCAATGTTTTTGGAAAATTTCACTTATATGTTTATAATTACAGTTATACTGTGTAATAAATCTTATTTCAATAGGTTTATCATCTCCCCGTTGGATATTATGGTTTTTGTTAAAGTATGTCTCTCTATTTTCATTTCTAGCTCTTTGATAACTAGAATTAATAAGGTCTGTTGGATAATGCTTTTCCATGAATCTCTCTTTGAGCGTCGTACTCTGCTTATCATAATCCGATATTAGGCTACAATTGCGCCTTATCCGTTTAAATTGTCCGTATGGGACATTCTTTTTCCAAGGATAGTGGTGATTACTTCTAAAATCTAGATAGCTGTTGCTATCAACAGTTTTGAAATGGGTTGAACTATCTATTCCACCCAAATTATTAAAACGCAGGGATAAATCTAAGAAAACCACACTCTCCTTATGTATACAACTAGTAAATTTCAATCCTCTGTTATTGAGGTTCAGGTGGTCTACAAATTCTAAAGCTCTATCTTGAGTGCCATTCCAAATGAAAATTAAATCGTCTATGAACCTACCATAGAACACCAGGTTCGCCCCAAATTCCGATTGGTAGATGTAACTATTTTCAAAGCTCCCCATATATAGATTAGCGAAACTCGGGGCGAACCTGGTGCCCATGGCGGTTCCTTTTATCTGCAAATAATATTCATCTAAAAATAAAAAATAATTGTGCTGTAAAACAAATAATATAAGTTGTAATATAAATTGTTTTTGTAATGGGGGGATATATTGGTCTTCTTCTAAATAAGCTGATATAGCGTTCACACCCAAATCATGAGGAATATTGGAGTATAAAGCCTCCACGTCACAAGTAATCCATATATAGTCATTAGTGATCGGTATACATCTTAATTTATCCAATAGATCCATAGAATCTCTAATATATGATTCCAAGTTAATTACATACTTTTGAAGGAAGTAATCTATATAAGCTGATACATTCTCAGTGAGACTACCTATGCCCGCTATTATTGGTCTGCCCGGAGGGTTGACAGTATCCTTGTGGATTTTGGGCAGATGGTAATAGAAGGCACAACTAGGCTCACTGGGAATCAAAAATTCCTTTTCTCTCTTAGATACAATGCCTTCTTGATGGGCGAAATTAATTAGACCTGTCAAAGTTTTTAGGTATTTGGGGGTAGGATCTTCTTTAAGGGGAGAGTAATATGATTTGTCCATAAGAATTCTATTTGCTTCTTTAATATAATCCAAATAATTTTGAAGGACAATACCTCCCCCCTTGTCTGCTTGGCGGATTATCAGTTCAGCATTATTCCTTAGTGTTTCAAGGGCCTTAATCTCGTTGGGAAATAGATTATGTTTAGAAATATTTTTAGGGAGCTGTTCCAATTCCTCTAATACTAATTCTTTAAAAATTTCTACATATGTATTGTTTGAAACCTGTGGATTAAAGTTGGATTTAATCCTAAAATTTGTCTGGACATAACCCTCACTTAGTTGTGCCAATAGTGTATCTGGTTCATATATGGGAATGCCAGAAGATATTCTTGTTTCCATAGTATCTGTAAGGATAGGTAATGCATTAGATTCTTTGATTCTTTTCTCAGCGAAGTATTTCTGCATAGTGAGTTTCTGTGTGAATCTGTTCAAATCAACAAATAAATCAAATGTGTTGTGTGAATTTGAGGGACTGTAAGATAAACCTTTACCCAATACCCTAATTTCATCATCTGATAAATTATGTGATGATAAATTGTAAATACCCTTTTTTAATCTTTGTAATCTTGTTTTTTTGATGGTGGACCTACGCCCTCTGCACCCCCGTCTATGAATGGTCTTTTTCCTTTCTGGGGCTGGGTATGTGTGCTGATCGGTTCTAAGTAGCTGGCTATTTTTCGTTGAGACCATGTGTGTATTGGTCTTTGGCGCTGTTCTAAAAAAGCAGCATTATCCGTTGAATTGGAATGGCTATTATCGTGACAGATCTCATTATTCCCAGTAATTAATGGTTGTCTGGGGTTATTACCCCTTGAGGTGGTAGATTCATCCAAAATCTCGTATCTATTATAAGTGAGGATATCGGTAGAGACAGGATGGTCATAAGAGACTCTTCTGTTGGATTCATATCTATTATCAGTGTCATACTGAAGATGTGAGTCATTATGCCATACCGGTCTATTAGAATTATGGCTAGTTTTGGGGGGGTTAATGGGGTTAGCCATATGATGATTATATGTATCATAGCTTGTTTGAGGGGGGTGGGAGGGACTATTGTTCGTATTAGTGTTGTTGTATGTTCTATTTGATTGTGTTATATTATGGGGTCTATTATAGTGTGGGTTGTTGTGTCCACCATTCCTATAACCATTATGATATGGGGTGGTATTACTATCCTGCCTATAGCTGTTGTGATGAGAGTTGGTATTACTACTATTTGTGTGACTATTTCTTCTATCAACAACTGTCCATTCGGCATTTCTAAAGTTGTTATGACTGATATGATGCCTATTCATTTGTTGTGAGGGGGGCAAATTTGCTGGTGCAGTGGTGTCTTTAGTATTCCCTTGTTGGAGATTATTATGTGAGTTGAAGTTTTGTTTATTATTGAATCTATTTCTATTTCTGGATCTCCCATGGTTATAAGTATGTATTTCTCCTCTATTATAATCCCCCTCATCACGTAATAGTTTCTTATTTTTATTTTCTATGAGTTCTCTTTGATAGTTATCGATTTTCTGTAATGTTAATTTATTTAGTTCTTCATATTCTGTAGAAGTTTTAAATTGTTCTAAATGTATTTGTAATTTTTCAATCTCAATCGTAACTTTTGCTACTAATGCTTCCCTATGGGATATTAAGATTTTCATCAAACGAATTGAGCAATCTCCTAGAGCTTCCTCCCATTTGGAGGACAGTTCGGCATCATCCTTGAATGAGCAGTTTTTAAAAATTCTTAATCCTCTAGGGATTTGTTTTCTCTCTATGTATTTACGTAACATTTCAGCATCCCACCAATGCCTGCATTCTATGTTAATAAGTTCCTCCAATCTGGAGAAGGAAGAGTGTATTGATAAACTATCTATATTGATATTTTCACAGAGTGCAGGGTTGGTGGGAGAAACAGTTGCGACTAATGTTAATCTCTTATTGACTCGTTCATTAACAGATAGCATAATGGCAGCTATAACCTCTAGATAAATAGATGTATACAAAAACAATGGGGCTCTACTATATCTAAGTAGTGTGTCCAGAAATAAGGTGCGCCTAATTTATGCTATTTCAAAAAAGTGATAATATGGATAGATCCTAAGTTTTATATCTTACAAAAAATAAACAATATGAACTGTATAATTATAAATACAAATACATAACAATAGTCACCACAGTCATATGGTTAGGAAATATACATCCATAGATGCAAGTGAAAGTCCCAATATAGAGTGATGTCCAATCTGGAAATGATGTCCCAAACGATAGCTGCTCTCTCCAAAGATGTTGAAAAAGAGATGACTGCGTTCTGTATAGAAACAAAAAAAGAAGAGGCGCTCTGGTGCAGATGATCCTTGGCTACAAATGATTCTAAACTAACAGTTCAGAGTAATACTCACAAAGATGTTTGCACATGCAGTGCAATAACAGGTGAGCCGAAGCTTCAGAGCCGCTCGGCTGACTCGCTAGAGGGTGAAATCAGCTGTTCACTGGGTAATCACTTCACCAACGATGTTGATCCAGGAGCAGCTGTACAGGCCTCAGGGAGTCAGCCGAACGGCTCTTTAAGATTCGGCACGCCTGATATTGCACTGCTTGTGCAACTCCGTTTGTGAGTATAACTTCTCGACATCTGTTGTATGTGCATTCTGTGCCTGGGATAATCTGCACCAAGGGCGGTATCTATATTTTATGTCATAGGTATCTTTTTTCCCCACATCGTTGGTGAAGTGATTACCCAGTGAACAGCTGATTTCACCCTCTAGCGAGTCAGCCGAGCGGCTCTGAAGCTTCGGCTCACCTGTTATTGCACTGCATGTGCAAACATCTTTGTGAGTATTACTCTGAACTGTTAGTTTAGAATCATTTGTAGCTAAGGATCATCTGCACCAGAGCGCCTCTTCTTTTTTTGTTTCTATACAGAACGCAGTCATCTCTTTTTCAACATCTTTGGAGAGAGCAGCTATCGTTTGGGACATCATTTCCAGATTGGACATCACTCTATATTTTTTTTTTTTGTTTCTATACAGAACGCAGTCATCACTAGCAGAAATGTATTGACACAACTGATTTAATGCTATTAATGGAAATTAGTGGAAGAAAACAAGAAAAAAACCTAAACTTTGTAACTCCCAAAAACTGCATGCAAGTACAGAAAAAAATGTCACCAAGTTACCAATTAAGTCACAGGTTAAATGTGTTTATCAGCAAATGGTTTCCTCTGCACATTTGAGCAAACTGAGCTATGAGTCTCTTTGAAGATATGTACATATGAGCTTTGATGTATAACTATGAAAATAAAATATAACTAAATAATTGCTCTAACTTAAGTAGGACATGAAGTTGTGTTAAAGAACAATATGTTCTACTTTGCGCTGTTTGAACTCTTCAACATTTATATTTCTCAGAAAAGTCAAACCTTGGCCTATTATAATTGCAGAAAACATCTGTTACAAATGAGCTTTCTATTCAATGTACACTACATGGCCAAAATGATGTGGTCACCTCTACTAATTATTCATTCATGTGTTTCAACCACCCATTGAAAGCAAATGCCCAAAATCCAGCTCATAACCATGAAATCTCAATAGACAAACATTTGCAGTACTATGAGCCGTACTGAAGAGTTCAGTGACTTTGAACGTGGCACTTTTATAGGATGTCACCTTTGCCAGAGGCCAGAGACCAGCAACAATGTGGTACACCATGCAAACTCACAGAGCGGGGCTGCTGAATGCTGAAACATGTAAAGTGCACAAATTGCCTATCATCTGTTGCAGCATTCACTACAGAGTTCCAAACTGCCTTTAAAAGCAACATCAGCACAAAAACTGTGCATTGGGAGCTTCATGAAATGGGTTTCCGTGGATGAGTATCTGTACACAAACCTCACATTGAGCTGGAATGGTGTGAAGCTCTCTGCTACTGGACTCTGGAGCATTGGAAACATGTTATCTTGAGTGATGAATCATGCTTCTCTATAAAGCAGTGTGATGAAAGAATATGGGTGTGGTGTATTCCAGAAGAATGTCACCTACCAGAATGCATAGTGCCTTCTGTAAAAATTGATGGAAGGGGGATGATGATCTGGGAATGTTTTTCAGGGTTGGGGATAGGTCCCTTAAGTCCAGAGAAGACTCATTTTAAAGTTACAAGATACAAAGAGATTTGGGATAATTTGATGCTTCCAACTTTGTGGCAACAGCATAGGGAACACCTTTTTCTGTTTCAGGATGACTGTGAACTGTGTCTATATGCAAAAAGTAAGGTCTATAAAGTTGTGGCTTCATGAGTTTGGTGTGGAGGAACTCAAGTGTCCTGCATAGAGCCCTTACTTCAAGCACATTCAATACCTTAGGGATGAACTGGAAAGCAGATTGTGAACCAGACCTTCTCGTCCAACATTGGTGTCTGACCTCTCAAATGCTCTTTTGGCTGAACAGGCACATATACCCACAGACACACTCCAATCTTGTGTAAAGCCTTCCTAGAACAGTTGTGGGGGTATATTAATACCAATGGTTTTGAAATGTGCTGTCCAACAATCTCACATAGGTGTGATGGTCAGGTGTGTACATACTTTTGGCCATATAGTGTATTTATAAAAGAGGTTTTACTAACAAGAAAAAATACCCTACCTACTCTTTAGTGCAAAGAAATCTATTTTTAGTGGCCATCTATGTCAATTAGGTTGGCACACTGAGCAAGGAGTCCACATCTGGTTGCCCCTATTTCTCTTAGGGAGATATAATACAAACAGAGAGAAGGGCACTCACAGCAACAAACAACCAACTCAATAATGTGTTAGCTTATCATATGGCAATTTACCACCTAGAGTAGAAATTCCCTGTAGTACATCAGTCTTATCCAGCCTATTAAGGTCAGTCCAGTGCCGATCTACCAGGCAAGGCAACTCCAGATGATCATTTTAGCCTTCATTGGGCTTCTTCAACGAGGTTCAGCTATATTCCTCTAAACACACTGAGAAACGAGTCCACGCCTGGCCCCTTTTTCCTTTAGGGAGACATACTACACAAGAGAGAAGCAAACTCTCAGGAAAAAGTAAGCCAGGAAAGAAGATGAGGCCCCCTGCAGTAAATCCCTAAAACTTTAATAGGGATATATATACACACTTTGTATTGGCATAGCTTTCCCATTTATAGCTGTCTGCATCAGGAGCTTCTATTGTTTACTGATCCAAATAAAACACACTGTCACTAAATATTACCAGTGTGAGTTTGATAAGGTTGCTAAAATGGAGCCACTATAAAAATCTGCTGTCACTAGATTTTTTTAATAGCAGCACCATTATGGCAGGTTGCATAGGATCAAGGCCAAGGCATGTGCAGTTTGATGCACTGAATTGATAAAAAATATTGTCAAACTATACGTTGTATGAAACCAATGTGAGTGTCACTCAAAAGAAATGTAAAACTGCAGTTCTTGACTAGTTTACAAAGATAAGATTGTAAAAAAAAATAATGTGCCAGATTGTAGCAGACATAGCAGAGTTAAGAAAGAGCTTTTCTACATTAATCACTTCATAACTCAATGAATGCCATGCACAGATCAAATCTATTTTATCACAATGCAACTTTTTTCTCAATAAATTTGCTCATTCAAAATAATATGTTTCTTTGGTGATTTAGGGCTAGATTACGAGTGGAGCTCTAACAGTTACATGATAGCGATAAAGGGTTTATCATAGGTATTTGCGTGCATTGGGTTTTTCACTCATATTTACAAGTTGAAAGTAAACGTGATCACTTGAGTGCAATTTATGTTAATGCACGTCCAGTTAGTGAGACTTAAAGGGACACTGAACCCAAATTTGTTCTTTCATGGTTCAGATAGAGCATGCAATTTTAAACAACTTTCTAATTTACTCCTATTATCAATTTTTCTTCATTCTCTTGCTATCTTTATTTGAAAAAGAACACATCTAAGCTATTTTTTTGCTTTAGAACTATGGACAGCATTTGTTTATTGGTGGGTAAATTTATCCACTAATCAGCAAAAACAACCCAGGTTGTTCACCAAAAATGGGCCGGCATCTAAACTTACATTCTTGCATTTCAAATAAAGATTCCAAGAGAATGAAGAAAATTTGATAATAGGAGTAAATTAGAAAGTTGCTTAAAATTGCATGCTCTATCTGAATCATGAAAGAAAACAATTTGGGTTCAGTGTCCCTTTAAGAGCTTTAGTTAACTGTTTCATGAAACAAAAAAGTGTCATAAAACACATAAAAAATACATTTCAAAGTACAGTTGCAATCATGCAAGTGCATTGGAGCCCCTTGCAGTTAAGTAGATGAAAACATATTTATGCAATATTCATATTTAATTGTTTAACTGTGTATGTATTGTAAATATTTCACATTCCAATGTTCTGCCCATAGCATAATATGTTCTATGTATTTCTAAATAGATAATCCAATATATATCTGATTATACCTATATATATATATATATATATGTGTGTGTGTGTGTGTGCGTGTATAGAAATATTGTACCACAATACCATCAGATATATGAAGAAAAATGTATTTATGAATAAATAGAACATTTTCTGCTATGTGAAGAACATTCAAATGTGAAATATTTAATATTTTCATATCAGATTAGAGCACTTCAGAATATGCGATCAGGTTTTCGTGCAGGTTTTGTTCCATTGACTTCTATGGGGGCATTGGTTAGCACATGCAATATTGTAAGTTTGAGTTTTTACGCTTGTCGGGTTAGCGAGTGAACGAAAAACAGTTTAGTTTAATTTTTTAATACAAGCACAACCTGACCCACTTCTAGTAAAGTTAACACTCGAATGGGAGCGTTAAATAAGGCTCCACTTGTAATCTGGCTCTAAATTTTATAAAATAAGTATATTCCCCAATCACTTTCAGCGCTCTCACTGTGTATCACAGGGAAGTCCAACTGTTTAACATGGGTAACATTGAAATTTTCACTTGTATTTCACTTGTATTGTGAATTTTGCAAATACTACTAAATTAAAAAACAAATCCAGAGATAAATATAATATTACATATAAACAACCATAAAACAAACAGTGAATTATCTAGACATGTGATTGTTTTTGTTTGCAAGAGTGCCACCATCTGTCTGGCAACAAGAAAAAATGCATTGTGCCCTCTGGCCTCTGGTTTGTATCCAACACACTCCTGAGGATATGTTTATTTTTCAAATGCATGCGCAGAGCTTGACAATGAACTTTTACTGCACATCTCTAGACTGAAAGTGCATTTTTAGAGATGCTGCAATAAAGTCATTACAAGTGCACAACATAGATGCAAGGATTTTTGTTTCTGTAGAAAATGATGTATTTTGTTGCGTCTGTGACAAACTAAACACCTCATGCTATTTTTTTTAAATTAAAAAAATAAATTAGATGTGTCTAATATATATATATATATATATATATATATATATATATATATATATATATATATATATATATATATATATATATATATATATATATATATATATATATATATATATATACATATATATTGGAAGTGGAGGGCCCTCTAGTGGGTCTGTAGCAAAATTAAGGGATAGCTGACTTGAAGTCTGGAGGTTTCTAGAGTGTGTGTATGCTACAATGTTGCAAGTGGGTGGGCGGGTGTACCTCTTGCCTTTATAGGGTCCTGCTCCAGTGGATCCGGCCTCTTCCTGCCTCCAGACTTCAACGAGAATTTTCTGCAGAGCTGGTCTTCTTCCACTTAGGCCTCAGCTGTCATGAAGCGTGCTAGGCGAACTTCTTTGCCTCCCAGGAGATACAGGGATGCTGTGGTGGAGCCTTCAAGGAGGAAGAGACCTGGAGGAGAAAAAGGAACATCAGATCCTGAAAATGTGGTACCCCCAACCCACCAGACTAGGGCGTCCAATAGGCCCACTATTGCTGCTAGGCAGGCTGCGAGAAGGGAGTTGAGTTTTCCCCCTAAGAGCAGGTGTGGGGCTAGGGCTGGCACTAGGGCCGGGGGGAGTGAGCCTAGGGCTGCGCAGGGAGGGGTTGACACTGAATTAGCCCAGGCCTCTGCTAGGGCTCTGACAGGCGAGAGGACCGTGACTAACCAGGAGAGTGAGGTGGCAGCATGGCTGCAGCAGGTTCCGGCGCTCCCGCCGGGTGCTCTGGCCGCCGTTCTGTCCCTTGCGCAATCCCTGGCTTCAATCATGGGGCCGGGCGGTGCGCTGCAGGGGCGGGATGGGGCTGGGGGGTCCGGTGGTAGCTGTGGCTTGCCAGGCCAAGCGAGCGTTGGGCCTTCTACGTCGGCGGGGCGTGGCGACTCCTCCCCTTCTGATGGATCTTCTGTGGGTGAGGAGCGCGGTCAGACGCCGCCCTGCTTCAAGACCGGGGAAGCCGACCGGAGTTGCTCCAAGTAAGTTGGGGAGACTCCGGGTGGCGACGACGGTCGCAGGGGGCAGGGGTGCGGGTGAGGGTCCGGCAGTTCAGCGCGAAGTGTGCATGAGGCGGGAGCAAGCAGACCAGAGAGGTGCTATGGGCGGAGGTGCAGATGACGTCACCGCAGGGGTCAATACAGTAGTGGTCAATCGGGCCCAGGGCAGCAATCGATCTCCAGCAATCAAGTGGGGGCCACTCAGGCAGGGGTTACTTTAGCTCAGGCTGGGACAGCAGAGGTATCTAGATTGAGGGGTATAGGCGCACATGACGCCGACATTATTGTGGCTAGGGAGGCAGTAAGGCCAGGGCCTAGTCAGGGCATGAACTGGAACAGAGTGCAGAATGTGTGCGCAAATGACGCCAGTTCCTCTCAGGACATGGGCCTCCTGGGCACTAGGCAGCAAGCAGAAGACAGGCTAGGTGCTGGCAGGGGTCAGAATTTGGCAACAAGGCCGGAGACTAATATGAATGGCCAGGGATCAAGTGGGTCCAGTGACTCAGCGAATTTGCAGCATAGCCAAGCGAGGGGTGTGATTGTGAGCATGGATGGCGCCCAAATTGCTGCGACTGTGCAGCGGGAAGTGAGAGAGTGTGTGAGTCAGGCGCTGGGGGCTCAGGAGGACCTGATTAGGAGAGCTGTGGCATCTGCATTGGGGGTGCATGAGAGAGCAAGGGTTGGCGAAGGGGAGGGCTGTTCCCCATCTGGGGCCCTCATTGCCGCTCAGAGTACTCCCCAGTCTGCTTTTTCTTCACAGGTCTCTACGGTTGAAGAACGCAGGATGCAGGCTGGTACAAGCAGTCAGATTGCAGCTTCTGGAGCCGTTGGGGGGTCTTCAACATCCGGAGCAGTTGCAGGTCCTTCAACACCTTCTACTACAGTGCAGCTTCCATCATCGGAGGGCGCATCGCTGACGCTACCACAGTCCGGTGAGTGCACCATCACTGACATCACACACACGAACATGGGTTCTTCCTCTAGTGACTCAGGCTCTGATAGTGAGGCAGGGCTGGGTTTAGTGGGTAAGGGACAGCAACAGATGTTTAGGATGATAAAGAAGTTGGTGGCAGCTCAGGTTCAGGCAAAAGCAGGCACGCAGGGCGTAGTTGAGGGCGATTCTGCAACCCAGGTTTCAGAGGTGGCGGTAGTAGCCGCAGGCCAGGTAGCTCCTCGGAAACTGGCGGTGCACGGGGACTCGTACCCGTGTCTTGTCCACTCACTATACGGGCACCTGAAAGCGAAAGTTATCAAAAAGATACAGGAAGGTAGATATGTGAATATCTATGAGCTCTCTCCAGAAGCTTGCAGGGCCAAGGAGAGGGTGGCCGATGGCTCTGGCCCCAAAAAGGTGCGGCGTCAGGAGACGTACGAGGAGTGGCAAGCAGGTTATAGGGTATTGACGTCTTGCTACGTGGATAGGTGGCCGACTCAGGGGCATAACCTCTTTAAATATCAAGACACTATTGGCGATATTTACAAGAGATTTAAAGAAGGCGCATGGCGGGATTACGATGTAGCATTCCGCAAGAAAATGGTCGGCAATCCTATATTGCACTTTGGGACGCAGGATATGCACCTGTGGTCCAAATTGGGGCGCGAGAGGTCCACCTCGCCACCGGCGGTGGCTAGGCCTGGAGCCCAGCGGTCCTTACCCCGCCAGAAGAGACGCGGGAGGGAGTGCTGGAAATTCCAGGACAAACAGTGTGACAGGGGAGCGAATTGCTCCTTTCGTCACATCTGCAAATTTTGCAGCGGACCACACCCAGGGTCAGAGTGTGCGAAAAGGAGGGACTCTAGTGCACCCTCCCAGAATAGTAGAGGGGGGGCTGGGGTCAAGGGCCCCAACTCCACTTAGAATTGAGAGGATGGCGCCTTGGTTGGTGCTATACCCTGACGGGGAGGCGGCGGTGATCCTGTCGTCAGGGCTAAGGGAGGGTTTCAGGATTCCAGTTACTACCCCGGTAACCGGGTCATCCGTGCACCGCAATTTGAAGTCGGCTTCTGAATTCCCCCATGTGGTGAGGGAAAAGCTGGCGAAGGAGTTGAGACTTGGGAGGGTAGTGGGTGGTTTCTCCCTTGGAAGTAGTGCCCAAGAGAGAGTAGGGTAAGTTCAGGCTTATCCATCACCTTTCGTTTCCCAAAGGGGCGTCAGTGAACGACGCAATAGACCCAGACCTCAGCTCGGTGCACTACCAGTCTTTCGATGATGCACTGGAGGTGGTTCGGTCACGGGGACGGGGGGCGCTAATGGCTAAGCTGGACATTGAGTCGGCTTTCCGCTTGCTCCCGCTTTATCCTTCTTCCTTCAGGTTGATGGGAATAAAGTTCGAAGGCGAATTCTTCATTGACAGGTGCCTACCCATGGGCTGCTCATTGTCGTGCGCCCTGTTTGAGTGCTTCAGCTCCTTCTTACACTGGGTGGTACAGGAGGCATCTGGGGGTGGGGCGGTGGCCCACTATCTAGACGATTTCTTGCTGGTAGGGGGGCCGGTAGCGACGAGTGCGCCAGGTTGATGAGGGTAATGCAGGATGTTACGGCCGATTTTGGGGTCCCTCTTGCGGGAGAGAAAACCCAAGGCCCATGCACTTGCCTGACATTCCTGGGCATAGAGATCGATACCGTAGAATCCCTATGCAGGCTCCCGAAGGATAAGGTCGACCGCCTCCTGGAGGCGGTTCAATCGGCGGGCCGCGCGGAGTACATCTCCATCAAGGAGCTACAATCACTATTGGGCCTCCTTAACTTCGCAGGCAGGGCCATTCCCATGGGGAGGGTCTTCAATCACAGGCTGGAGGCCCAATTGAAAGGGCCTCAGGGGTTCAGTCATAGGCGCCGGGTGACAGACCAGATGAGGGACGACCTAAGAGTTTGGGAGAAGTTCCTGGTTCATTTTAACGGGGTCTGCCTTTGGAGGGCTGGGCCCATCTCTAACCAATCCCTGCACCTGTTTATGGATGCAGCTGGGGGGTTTGGCTATGGGGCCTATCTGGACGGGGATTGGAGCGCGGAAGCATGGCCAGAGAATTGGTTTGTCTCAGGTCTCACGCGTAATCTAGCACTGCTGGAACTTTTCCCCATAGTCGTTGCAGTCGAGCTGTGGGGGGAGAGACTGGCCAATCGGTCGGTAATATTCTGGTCAGACAACATGAGCGTGGTGTACGCCATAAACAGGTTGTCTGCAGCTTCGCCGGTGGTGGTAACCTACCTACGACACCTGGTCTTGCGGTGCTTGCAGCTTAATGTTCGCTTCACAGCTCGGCACGTGCCAGGGGTTAGCAATGTTATAGCTGATACACTATCTAGATTTCAATGGGATCAGTTCAGGAGGGTGGCCCCGAGGGCAGCGGCGGAGGGTCTAACATGCCCTCCTTTTCTTTGGCAGCTGGCGGAGGTTGGGAGACCGTTCTCCCCCTAATCAGGGCGTCACTCGCTCCTAAGACGTGGGCGACGTACATGTCGCACTGGAAGGCGTGGGAGCACTTCAGTGAACAGAAGGGTTTCTCAGTCCATCAGGCGTCTCAGGTACACGTTTTAGAATGGTTGGCGTGTCTGAAGCTAGAGGGTGTGTCTAGGTTGTCAACTCTCAGCAGGTTAGCGGTGTTGTTGTCATTTTTCAACAAAGCCTTGGGCTTGGCAGATTACACTAATGCTTTCTTAGTAAGGCAGATCTTGAAGGGGTGGGGTCGGCTGGCCCCACCTCTCAAGGATCAGAGGGAACCAATCACATCTGATAGGTTGCGGTTGATGGTAGGCAAGCTGGGGGCCGTATGCCGCTCTGCTTACGAGGCGTGTTTGTTTCAGGCGGCTTTCGCGCTGGCGTTTGCAGGGGCACTCAGAATAGGGGAGGTCGTTTCCACTTCTACAAAGGCAGAGGGGGGCGGTATTAAAATAGAGCATGTGAGGGCCTCTGAAGAGGCTGTCCTTCTGCTCATTCCACGATCCAAGACGGATCAAGAGGGAAAGGGGGCTTGGTTACCTTTAGCCAGGCACAAATTCCGGGACTGCTGTCCGGTTCGGAGCGTGGCGGAGTATTGCCGCATTCGCCCGGAGGGAGCGCATCAGTTTCTCATTCACGAGGACGGTAGCTCACTTTCGGCATTCCAGTTCCGCAGAGTGCTAGCCAAGGTGGCAGCGGCAGCGGGATTGGATCCTTCTAAGATTGCCCCGCATTCGTTTCGGATCGGGCGGCCACTAGCGCAGCGGCTAGTGGGTCATCTAAGGCGGTCATTAAGAAACTGGGGCGGTGGAAGTCAGAGCGCTATAGGGGCTACATCCGCCCTCTGAAAGACTAGTGGTTGGGGGCGGGGTTGGTTGGTCCTCCCTGTCACCTCCCCGGCCAGGAGGGGGGGGAGGCGGGGGAGGCCTACTGTAGTCATATGGCAGCATTTCATTGTCCCCATCCATGTTGTTTTAGGTAAAGTAAGGACCCCAGTGCGCGTGTGGATTATTGTTCATTCCTTTATCCACTGGGCGGCTATCAGGGCACATCAATCCCCGGGCGGGCAGCAGCTAGGAGTGGCGACTTCCAGGGCTAACATCCGCTGGCTCGGCCGCAGGGGTTTAAATTGGAGCGAGCTTCCCTCATTGTTACAGGATGCGCATAGGAGGTGGGGAAAGCCTCAAGTGATTGTTGTGCATTTGGGGGGGAACGACCTGGGATCCATCCCAGTGCTGGATTTGATACGGATTATGATTGTGGACATAAAATGGGTGTGTACGTGGCTCCAGGACGTGCGGATTGGATGGTCAAACGTGGTTGCACGGCTGCGGTGGCGTCACATCGTCACGCAGAGGGCAGCGTATAACGTCCGCAAGAAAGTGAACAGGGAAGTGGGAAGAGCGGTCACGGCCGTAGGAGGTTTTGTCATCAGACATGACACTATCATGGACGACAAAAAGGCCCTTTACCGACCGGATGGGGTTCACCTGGCGGACGCTGGGTTGGACATTTTTCTGGCTGACCTTAGGAAAGCCATCTCATTGGTTGTTTAAATTGAAAGCTGTCAATTTCAATAGTTAACTTAGTTGAAGTTCAGGCTATGGTTGGTAGCTGACCGTGGTTATATGTATAAAAAAAAAAAAAAAAAAAAAATATTTTGTTGTATAATTGTTCTGAGTTATATATGGTTAATGTTGGTTAAGGGTGGCAGCGAGAGTTAATGTTCTCTCGTGGCGGTCGGTCAAGGCCCTGGGAGCGGGTACAGAGAGAGCAGAGTGACGGCCCGAACACAGGGGGAGGTGTCGCCCACTAAGTGTCGGCTTAGGGGTTCCTCTCCCTTTAAAGAGCTGCAGGCTGAAGAGCTCTTTGTAACGAATCTCTCTCGCTGTACCAATGAGCGTGCGCAACCCCGTGCCACGCTGCAGACATCGGAGGGGCCTTGACCGGCAATCAGTAGGGGTTAGTTAGTTAGAAGAAGATGCCGCCACCAACTGGAATGAACTTGTTACAAGTTCATTGAGAAGTTGAAATTTGCTGCCTAAGTATTGGCTAAGTTAAGCAGAATTAAATTTGGTTTATTTAATAAACGCGACCGTGACCGGTCTTTTCCCCAAGCAGTTGTGTTGTGTTTTATTTTATTATTAGAACGTAGGACGTAATAGGAGGTTTATCTGTTAATATATATATATATATATATATATATATATAATTATCATTCACAGTTTATAGCAGATAAAATATTATTATTAATTTATTTCTACACTTGTTTCATCTATATAACTATTTTCCCAGACTGAAAAATCACTAATACCTAAGCACTGGGGAAAACACTGTACAGTTGAATGGTGAAAAGTACCAGCATATTGAAAATAAACCCAATGCACTTTCAGAGGTAGAGTAACTAGTACAATATTACTTCATGGACTAAGGGCTTGCTAACAGTTGGGAGCCCAGTTGTCATCACGGATAAAAATATGGTCAGTCATGTTATGATTTGGTTTCTTAACATATATACAATCTTAAAAAAATATTAGTGGTGATTTGATTTTGATGCCTTATTTACAATATGAAGAAAGTATACAACACACATGCACCCATATAAAAGAGGGCATTAACCATTTTCAAATGAGTGGCTTCATTTATTTTTTAGGTAGCAGGTGATTGCCATATAAAGTGCCATCACTTGTCTACTAGGAGACATGTCCAATGCTTTAGGCTTTAAAAGGGACCCTTGAACCCCAAATTAAATGGACACAAAACAAGTACCTTAAAAAGTAATATGCATTACCTTAAATACTTACCTATAATTTCCTGCAAGTAAAACAAGCTGTGTTAATGCAATTTAAAATAAAATCAACTATCCTTTATCCTTACTTTATGACTAGTCCACCCTCATCAGCAGAGTTAGTTTTTTTACTCTTCAAAAAGCAGAGCTGTTTAGCCAAGTCAAAGCTGTAACACTTCTGTTGAGAATGAAAGCTCATGCGTATTCTACCTTTATTTATCTACTTGCACCTCATGCAAGATCCTTCATCCTTTTATAAATGTAGTGTGACATTATAGCTTCTGGTTGTAGCACTCTGCTTCCAGATGAACTTTGGTATGCAACAGGAACAGTGATGTAAAAACTACCAGTATATATAACTACCAGAACTGCTGCAATGTGGGGGCAATAACATTTTTAGCAACTGGATTTTAGCAACTACTGTCACATGCCTGGATCTAGCAACTGCTGGGGGTTGCAGGATTGTCTTTTGAATGCTATGCACATTTGGGGATTTCTGTTTACATATACCTAACCTTCATATATAATTATTAACTGTGACCTTTCCCTGCATGTAGAACAATGGGATACCAATTACATGTGTGCTATCTGTGATTACTGGCTATTTTATTGTCTGTAGCTAGCAGAATTACTGGTCGTTTCTGCTCTCTGTATTTGGACTTTATATTTTAAATCTGTGTACAGTTACCAATAATCGGCTAGACTTCAAGTGGCGCACTAGCATTAGCACATGAGCTAACTTTTGCATATTACAAGTTGAAAGTAAACACACACATCAGGTTAGTGCAACTAAAGTACTTGAGTAAAGGGTTAGGGATTATTAAAAAGCTGCACCAAAACAGCATAAATACATTAAAATAAATAGTTACACTCATATTTACACTATCTAATAAAACTATTCATATTAATAAAAAATAATTATAAAGGTTAAAAGGTATATGAAAAGTTATTTAAATGAAAAGGGCTATAATGGATATATACACACACACTGTATGTATATATATATATATATATATATATATATATATATATATATATATATATATATATATATATATATATATATATATATATATATATATAGATATATATATAGATATATATATAGATATATATATATATCTATATATACACACACACACATATCTAAATATGTGTATATGTGTAAACATGTGTATTTATGTTTATTTGTGTATATATGTATCTACATACATCTGTACACATAGAAACACATATTTGCACATGTATGCACATATTTAGAGTACATATGTGTGGAGCCCTTTGCACTCGAATACCTAAAAACATCATTTCTATTTAATCATTTTTATTTAATTGTAATATTTAATAATGTGATTTAATGTGAAAGTTCCCATGTCCTTCAAATAGGGGAAAATGTTCTATGCATTTTTAAATAGATATTCCTATATAAGTATATCTTTATATACCTATATATATATATATATATATTATTTACATGAAAACTTCTATGTGAAGAACATTGGAATGTAAAATATTCATTACCACCTTTGGATTAGTGCTGTAGGTCTAATGCAGTGTTGCAGGATAGCATGCAATCGATGGGGTTAGGTTTATACCCACTTTATGCACTCTATTAAAGTCTTTGAGGAAAAGTTGCTATATTGATATCCAAAGTCCTCAAATTAGCGTGCGTCAGCTTTTGCTTAAGCTCAAACATTTTACTTTCAACTTGCAATATGCGCGCTAAATAGGGTGTCACTTCTAATCTGGCCCTAAGTGTATGACTTGTTTCTTAGCTAGCTTTATTTTTCAGTTGTCAATATGTGGGATAACAGGCCATATGTTATAATGAAAATATTTTTATGAGCTATGTTCATTCTATGGCCTCTATTTACCAAAGTCTGGTGGACCTGATCTGACAGTGCGGATCAGGTCCGCCAGACCTCGCTGAATACGGAGAGCAATACACTCTCCGTATTCAGCATTGCACCAGAAGCTCACAAGAGCTGCTGGTGCAACGCCGCCCCCCTGCAGACTCGCGGCCAATTGGCCGCCAGCAGGGAGGTGTCAATCAACCCGATCATACTCGATCGGGTTGAATTCTGGCTCGCCAGAAACACAGGGCATCAAGCTCCATTCGGAGCTTGATAGATAGGCCCCTATGTATATTAGTTAATTTTTAAAATACCCCTCCCAAATGTATTTGTGAATACATGTTAAATAGATTTGTCTGTTCGTTGGTTTTGCCTTTTAGCTGCCTTGTAAATGTAGGCATTACTGACTATATAAACCTACTATACACTATATATACCCAATTACTGGCTATATAATAATGGCTATTTTACTACTTTTATAATTACTGGTTATATATCTGCTTTCAGAATTTGGGTGCATTTGGTTAAATAACATGTTAAAAGGTAAAATCAAGAAATGAGTTAACATGTGTGTATCTATCCATGTATATGTATGTCTATCCCTGTGTGTGTGTGTGTGTGTGTCTATCTCTGCGTGTGTTTGTGTCTAGCACTGCATTTGTGTGCATGTATGTGTGTAGCCCTGCATGGGAGTGTCTAGCCCTGCAGAGATGTTTAAGTGTGTGTACATTGATACCTTATTGTGCATGTGTCTTTACCTGTGTATATCTAAACCATGTGTTCGGCCTCTCCCTGCAGCAATTTTACTGTATGTCAAGCCTTTGCCTGCTGTCATATTAACTGTCTATCCAGCCTTCTCATGGTTATAACTTAAGGCGAAGCTATGGACTGTGTGTCCAGCCTTCTCATGTTTATATAAGACCTCAGCTTACTGCCATCCATAAAATAAACTTATTTTAAGTAAGAGAATAAGTTTTAATTGTTTTATAACCGTATAAGTATATACAAATAGTATATAATAGAAGCATATAATTAGGGTGACCATATTCCACTTTAAAAAGGGGCACATATGAAAAATACATATGTCAGGGCTATGTTTTCTGGGCTGTTTAAAGAAATGTTTTGTATAAGAACCCTGACATATGTATATTTCAGATGTGTCCCTTTTTAAACCGCCAATATGGTCACCCTACATATGATGGCAAAATGCAATTCAGCTTATACATCAGAAAACATTGGGGTTAATAAAGTGGGCAAGTAAGAATTTTTAATGGACTAGTAGTACTAGTAGGAACTCTATATTAAGGGTAGATAGTTGTCATCTTCCATCCCTGATAAGAGGAATCTCGAAATTCCAATTTCTAAAAACTATTAGGAAAAACTTTGAGGACAAACCAAGGAACCAACAACTTGTTTAGATGAAAGAGAAATTTATTCACAGTGGATACAAGAACAAAATTTTAGATAAACAAATTCAAGAACTAAAAAGATACCTCTCCAGATTGGCCCCTATCTTGTGGAACTATCTGCCTCGCTCCACAAGACTCTCAACTACTTTTGAAAGTTTCAAGTGCTCCCTAAACTCTACTATTCAGGAATGCATGCAGTCTACACTAAACTTTCCTAACCCCAGTTCCTCTCCTGCTATGTTATCTCCTTGAACCACCTTAGCATGTAAGCCTACCAGCTCAGCTGTTTGTAGATCACACTTAGAGCTGGCTACAACACAGCAGCTCTCGGCAGGGCCTTCTACCCACTTGATCCCTATAAATGTTACCTTGCATACCATGCCTTTGTTTATAGTGCTGCAGAATTTGTTGAAGCTCTACAAATAAATAATAATAACAACAACAACAACAACACTATTTAACATGAAATACAACACATATAGGATATGTAATCATTTGTCAAAGAGAAAAACATTATATAGGAAAAATGACAGGTAGTCCATGTGACAGAATGGCACACCACATAAGTAATATGAGACAAGCTATATCCAAAGGACAGTCAAATTTTCCAGTTGCAAAACATTTTTTTTTCCAAGAAAAACATACAGTAGTATCCCTAAACACCATCATAATTGATGATGCACAAAAACTAAGCAGGGGAGGTGATAGAAACAAAATCCTACTTCAAAAAGATGCTCAATGGCTATTCAGAATGGATACTCTTCCACCTAGAGGACTCAACTCAATGCAGAATCTTAAATTCTTTTGGATCTTGAGAGACCAACATATTTACTGGCATGTACCCTATACATTGTCCAGAATCACTAATGTCAAACAAATCCCATTACCTCAACTTAACACACCTAAGTTGTCTATTTTGGGAGTTACAAGTGATCCCACAAAATTTTCTAAGCTCTTTAAGAAATAACTGAAATGTGGGGAGGCAATGCACAAAATAATAAACAAAAAACACTAACAAAGTATATACATATAACATAACATTGACACACAAATCTACCAATCCTTACTTTAAAAAAACATGTGTGTGATCATTAAACACTCATTTGTAATTGGGTCCACACAATAAATACACTGAAATAATAACAGTATGTTAATTTAGTGGATTCATTAGTAATAAGATGTTTACATCATAATGTTACTGAAGAGGTAGTATGCATAGATAGTAACATTACAAACTCAAGATGGTGACACAACAGGAGCCGATCAATACTGAATAAAGCAACATATGCGTAACATAAAATACTTAAGAATTTACAAGTATACAAGTACATGTATACAATTTTGTTTATTTTTCCAACACAATTTTTCTTTTAACACATTCATATTTAACAACATTATTATCACTTAAATGATGGCACTGAATAGCCATGATCTAAACACATTGACATTTAACAAAACATAACCCTGGTTACCATAGCAACTAACAACAAATAGATGCATAGCTAATAATAGTAACTGGCACAAAACCGGATGGATCTGCCCACAATGGTGACCACCAGGGTGCATGCTCACTGAGGGGAAGAGGAGTAAGCTAAAAGGGTATTTAAGCATGGTTTGCACAACCCATGTAATGTCACAAATGAACACGTTATTTTCAAAATACCAGAAAGTGCTTGGATTCTTATGATTGCACACATTGCTTAGCATATATACATACATACATACACACACAAACAAACACACACAAACAAACACACATACATGCATATAGTATATACATTTTTAAGAGTAGTGATGAAATAAATATCTTCCCTACTCCTGGTGCCCAGTGAATACCAATACATATACAAACTTGAGACCCATGATTGAAAGCTGCAAATATATATGTATATGCTTTGGCAAAAATATTCAACCCCTCTCTTCTGGATGCTTAAAAAAATCTCAGCTTAAAAAATGCCCTAATGGCAATACAATTACAACTGGCCTCTACCTCTGACATATTAAATTAACTATCATTTTCATCTAAACATAAGTCCCACTCTGGATAAAGATCTTTGGTCAGGCTGCAGATCTGATTGAAAGTTGTGACAATGAAGATGTAAGAACATTCTACTGCAGTAAGAGTATTTGGACTGCATCAGTTAGGTAAAGGGTATTAAGTAAAATGTTTGGGCATCCAAGTGAGCATTATTTGATACATTTTCTGGAAGTGGAGGCTACATCTCATAACCCAGGCACTGCAGAGAAAAGGTTGTCTTCAAAAACTCAGTGACCAAGCAAGGAGCAATTGTGAGAGAAACCAAGAACAAGCCATTAGTCACTTTAAAGGAGCTATGGAGGTCAGAGGCTAAGACTGGAGTGAATTGGTATCAGTCCGTAATTTCAAGAGCTCTGCATCAAATAAGCCTGTATGGGAGGGTAGCAAGAAAAAATGAATTACTCAAAACCAGCCATATGAATGCACATCTGGAGTTTGCTGAAATGCATGAGACTAATTTAGCTAAGATTGACACAAATAAAAATACTATGCGCAATGCAACGAAAACACTACCCACATATCATCACACAATTCCTACAGTAAAGTGTGGTGGTGGCAGCATCATGCTTTTCATCAGCAGGGTATGGAAAAGTTAAATGAACAAAATACAGGGTAATACTTCAGGAGAAAAGGGATCCCAAGAACGAGAAAAGAGAAACATTGTAATGGCTCAAGAACAGAACCATGAATATCCTATAGAGACCTAGTAAGTCCTGATCTCAATCCTATTGAGAATCAGTGGTACATTTGAAAATCACAGTCTCCAAATGCACCTAGCCAACCTAAACCCTCTAGAGCAAATTTTCTAAGAAGAGTGGGCAAAAAATAGTTCAAGCCAGTATGCAAAGCTGTTAGAGACTAACCACCAAAGACTAAAGCTGCAGTCTTGGGGCGAGATTACATATTTGGCGATGGCCTCAAAACTCAACGTTGCCGATTTTTAGTCGAATTGAGCGATCACATATACTGCGCAGCATACAAGTTACGTGCATACATTTTACCGGTCTCCAGCAGTTTTTACTCCCATAAACTAACATAGAACCCAAATAAAAAAAAAAACTAAAATTACACAAAAAAACCTAACATTACATTAAAAGAAATACAGTACAAAAAAAAAGCCAAGATTAAAAAAATCTTTAAAAAATAACATTACAGAAAATAACAAACAAAATTATCCAAAATAAAAAAGTTATTCCTAATCTAATACCCCATAACCCCTTAAAAAAGCACCCCAAAATAAAAAAACCCCCTGATCTATAAATAAATTACCAATAGTCCTTAAAAGGGCCTTTTGTAGGGCATTGCCCTAAGTTTAACAGCTCTTTTGGCAAAACAAAAATACAAAGTTTACAAAGTACATTTACAACCCCCCATTCACCCAGCCCCCCCAAAATAAAGAAAAACCTAACAAAAATAAACTAATCTACCCATTGCCCCTAAAAGGGAATTTGTATGGGCATTGCCCTTAAAAGGACAATCAGCTCTTTTTCAGCCCATAAAAATGGCCTAATCTAAAAAAAAACCCCACCCCCCAAAAAAACCAAAAACCTAACACTAATCCCAAACTAGGTACTCACCATTGATAATTTAATTATGTAGTTTGCGTTGTGGGGGTTGGTGGTTTAGGTGTTAATAGGTTAATAAGTTAGTTTGCTTTGTTGGGGGATGGCGATTTCGAGGATTTGAACATGTCGGTTTAATTTTTTTTTAGCTCAAGTAGATTTTTACGTGTCATTTCAACTCTTTTTTGTTTTCAACTTACTCTCCGCAAGGTGATATACTGGTGTAACTCACTGGCGACGCCAGAAATGTGTAGTTGCCCACATTTCTGAACCTTGCCAGTTTATCTGACTTGCGGCAGTATAGCATCTGCCAGTGCGGTTTATGTGATTCACCCGATGTGCACTGAAACTTACGCCGCATATGTAATATAATGTTATAAATGGTGCCTTATTAAAAAAAACAAAAACATTTTACTGGGAGTTTAAAAATCCACTATTGTAACCAGGAAAGCCACATATTTTTTATATGCAAGATATTAATGTCCAATAATTCTTCTAGATCAAAACCTTTATTGTAAACAAAAACATGTTTTTTCTTTTATTTGTAAACATAAGGGATTAAATGCCATATACTCCTCTGTGGGAAACTTAAATAATACTTTACTTTTTATATAATAACGTTTAATGTAAACTTTAACCTTATTTCAAACGTAGAAATAATGACACAATATATTCTTGGTTATAAAACCCGCAAGTGATGTTTATTGTAGCAACACAATTAACCAACGAACAGTACCAATAACATGGACCAGGGGGGTGGCAATCAGGTACCAGCTAATGCGTAGTAACCCATGATAACAAGATGGGCAGTACCAGAGATGCAGGAAAGTAAGCAGAGCATAGCTCAATGCAAGAAAGGCTTAGGTAGTTCTCTACTTCGAATTGCACACACAGGAGACCCCCCAGACGCGTGTCTGAGGACTTCACCCCTGTCCGGAAGAAGCCATAATCTCTACCTCGATCACATCCTGTCCCCTGTCAAACCACCACAAGATCACCCACATATCCAGGGCAACTCTTGCCGCCAACCACAACTCACAGAAATAGGGACAGTCTCAAGTCTTCAATAAACAGGTACATGCCATGGTCAGACAAATGCACACTGTCACCTCGGTAGAGGCTCCGATCAGCTGCTGTAATGTTCCGGTGCTCCACAACAAAACCTCTAGGCTCGAACATCAACTTTCTAACATAACTGTTCAGCTTTTTTTAGACCTGGAAAGCAGCCCTGTGGTTGGCCATATGCGCCACATCAATCTGGGGATAATGTTAGACCACCCCATTATCACACCAGGCATCCAAGCTTTGAACATGCACAGGTCAGACTGGATCACTGCACTCAAATCCCGTCCGGGAATTGAGCCAATGTTGTTTCCCCCCAAGTGGAGGATCAAGACGTGGGGTTTCTCCCAACGCCTCATGGCATCCTGCAATAATCCAGGCAAACATGCACATCAAAGGCCTCTCCTCCTTAACCATCTAAGCACCACTTTAGAAGAAGAAAAGCCCAGCTGCTGTCCTCCAGGTCGGGTTAACACTAGAATGACTGCCCAGTGCATGAACGAGTGCCCTACTATCCAGACACGAAGCGGACCTCTGCTAGGCCCAGCAAAATAAAAAAAATGTTAAATTCACACCTAGACAGGGAATCATCACAACATAAATGCACCATACTAACTTAACAGTGGGATAAAAGGGGTCTCACATATAGCTGAAACCTTTTTGATTTCCACCTCCCCAGTGCCTTTATACGGTCAGCCGACCAGCCTAAAGCAGCCGCTGTTGTAGCAGCCCCAACTCTAAATGAATGAGGGGCTATTGTATTAGGATTCAACCCTGCCTCTTCAGCAGCCCATCCTAGAACCCTACAGAATTAAAATCTCGTTAGAGTGGTACTGTCTTGGTCTTCTGGATTCATTGTGGTCAAAGTTCAAGCATACTGACTCTGTGAACGATCACTGTGTATATAGACATTGGCAAAATATATGCACTAAACAAACAAAATTGGCCAAGACCCAATATTTCTATGAAAATCTGAACAATAACATATCTAACCCTAGAAAGTTTTGAAAACTCATAAATAACTTACAAAATCCACCAATCCACTCCCAACCCTCCACTGTCAATGTGTATAACCAAACCCTGCAACTCCCCTTAGAAGTAGCAAATGCCTTTAACAATTATTTTGTCGGATGCTCCACCACCCTGATTGACAAACTAATAAACGGCACACATCCTGAAACTACAACAGCAAAGACCCAATATAGAGAAGTTCAATTTTAGACCTGTTCCCATCAATGTCATTAAGAAACACCTTAATAATCTAAAAATGAAAAACCAGTCTGAACCTGATCAAATCCCAGCAATGCTGTTGAAGCTCAGTGCGCCGGCAATTGCTAAGCCTGTCACAACCCTAATTAACAAATCCTTGATGTCTGGATGCATACCCAAACTCTGGAAAACTGCAGGAGTAGTGCCTATTCATAAAAGTGGGGAGTTAACCTTGGTTTCTAACTATCGCCCTATATCATTGCTCCCAGTATTGTAAAAAATCTTTGAAAAATGCCTCCATACGCAATTATGCGAGTATTACCAACTTTCTAACTATCTGACCCCTGATCAATCAGGTTTTCGCCCAAATCACTCCACTACAACTGCCCTCCTAAAAGTTTGCAACGAGATCCAAACTGGCATGGAACAAGGAGATCTAACTGGAGCTATTTTCCTTGATTTTGCAAAGGCCTTTGACACAGTAGACCACGACATACTACTGCTCAAACTAAAAAACTCTGGTATTGCTGATCGTCCGATCATATGTATCGGATCGATCACAATATGTCTCCATTTCTGACAGTGATTCCCTCCCTCTCCCAGTCACGTGTGGTGTTCCCCAAGGTTCCATTCTCGGCCCCCTACTATTCAGATTATTTATAAATGATCTGCCTAATGTCTGCAAATCCTCAACTGTACACATGTATGCAGATGACACAGTAATCTATGCAAACAATTCAGATCGGCCGCAGCTTGAAGCAGTGCTCCAAGACCAGTTCACAGAGGTAGAAAAGTGGATCTCAAAAAACAAACTCTCCCTAAACACTGACAAAACTGTCACAATGATCTTTGGAATGGGACCTAAATTACAAAAATTACAAAATTCCCATCTACACATCAAAACAAAATCCAATTGCACACTGACCGCAGTCCACTCTTTCAAATACTTAGGTATGTTGTTAGACCCTAATCTATCTTTTGGCCTCCACATAGAAAAACTTGCATCTAAACTGTATCCAAAACTAGGTACCCTGTACAGAAACAAATCTTGCCTCAGCCCAAAAGTAAAGTAAAGATTGTACAGCAAATGCTGATGCCTTTCATGGATTACGGGGACGTAGTATACGCACCTGCACCGCAAACTCACCTTAATAATCTTAATACATAGTACAACTTGTTCTGCCGCTTTGTGCTACAATGTAACTACAGGATCCACCATTGTGACATGCTAAAAGAACTAAACTGGCTGAAGCTGGAATCCAGACGCACCCTCCATCTTTCCTGCCTTGTGTTTAAGAGTCTTTCTGGGAAGCTCCCACCCTACCTGAGCAAAATGCTCTCCCCGGCTATTCCCACCTCCTATAACCTCCGATCCAGTACCAGCACATTATTTCGCTTGCCTCAATACAAAAAGAAAGCAGTTTGATCCTCCTTTTCCTACAGAGCACCAGAGTTATGGAATGACCTCCCACACACTTTCAAACCTTCCCCAAGCCTAATATCCTTTAAGAGATCCCTCTTATCTATATATCTCAAAACAGAAGGCACCTGTTATAGTTGATTATATATAGGGATCACTGTAGTAGAATTCGTTGAAAAAACAACCTAAGTAAAAAGAAGTTGAGTGAATTGGCAATTATTGGAAAGCTGACTCCACATCTAACTTTGCTAGCAGGGCACCTCGTCCTGTCTTCTGCACTACCATTAGTGTGCTGTCGAAGAACTGATAGTGCACCGTGCTCAGCTTAGCCGAGATCATCATTCACCAACTTAGCCTTGGGGTAGGAAAGGTGTTGAATCATACTAAATTTCCCTGGATCCTTCTTTGGCACCACTCCTAATGGGGAAATAACTAACCCCGGTATTGGCTTTTTCCTCAAGGGGCCTACCATGCGACCCATAGAAACCTCCTTACTCAACTTCTGGTATGCAGATTTCAAATTCCTGTGCGTTGTGGAGCCTGTAACCTTACCCTGAACAGGAATGATGAAGCCTTTCTGGAGGCCATCCCTCAGTAAGGCCGCCATACCCTTATCAGGGTACAAAGCAAGCCACGGTCTAATTGCGACCACCTTCAGCGGGGTGACCAGGCTTACTAGCAGCAGCGCATCTTGGTCCTGTCCTCCCGTTTCTCCAATTTTTTAATGCAATCTGCGGCTGGGTGAGGCCCCATGCAGTTGAGGCATGTGTGCTGAAAGGAACACGAAGATCCCAGCGTGCAATGCTTGTCCTGGAATTTCCAACAGACCCCAATGGGGCGCCTGTGGTGTACCAGCTGGAGGAACGGAAGTCACAGGGATCTTTTCTGGACCTAGTAGGGGCCCAGAGATGCATCTCCACACATCCAAAGTCCAGGAGAGGGTTACCTACAATTTTCCTGCGAAAGGCCTCATCATAATTGCACCAGGCTCCTTCGCGATAGTTCTCCTCAATAATCTCCATGTTTTCCATGTATTTTAATATGGCCAAACACTGATCGGGTCTCTTCTTTAAATAGCAAGAAGAGTAGACCCTGAAACATCTACTCCACTCCCGGAACATATCTGGGTGCTGGAATTTTTTCGGCCCAATCCCATCTTCGGGTCTCTCTTTTTGCTTTAAGGCTTCCACAGAGAGTTTGAAGATGTTAACATACTTCCCTGAATGCGCTTGACCATGCGAGGACCAGGAGTGCGTATCCCAGTGGAGTGCCACCTTGTGGTTGGAAGGCCCACGTATATCAGTTAGTCTAGTTCAGGGTTGGGATGCCCTAGCTGACATATCAGAGGTAACAGGTTATGAAGACCATTGTAATCCCTTTCCTAGCAGCCTCTTTATCCTCTGTCAACCACCTAAGCATTCTGTACATACGTTTATGCCCTTTGTCATCTAAACCCAAAGCCTTATCATTCACAGAACCAAAGTCATCCGAAGCATTAAGTAATGGTGTATGACCCACCGCATCTGGCGAAGGTGCTTCACTTTCCTCCATGACTTCTCTTTCTGCAGATTCCTCCGGGGCCTCCATGAATCGTTTTGGAGGTACTTTTACTCTCTTTGAACGCTACATGTAAAAACGTCAAAGAAACCAGCAGAAAGAGGATTTCGACTTCCTGTACAGGTCTTAAAAAGGTAAGCCAACCCCTCCTCTCCAACTGCAACATTTGTTTCATACACTCAAGAACACCCCCACTCCTCCGTCCTAGCCTTAACCCTTATGTGCATTCCAGGCAATTTGCCTTACATTTCCTAACTTAAAATATATATATATATAAATATAATTAACAATTTTACAGCATAATGCATATAAATTACACATCATACACACATTTAGGGCAGGATTAAAAGTGGGCACGCTGATGATAGTGTGGGACACAATACACAATATCTCTGGACCACACTAACATTAGTGCGTGACTAGATATTACAAGTATATGGTAAAACTGAATTACCAAAGAATGGTTAGCTCAACCGACATCACTCTAGCGCAACCTATACTTCAATGGAGATCGTAACGACGCTAAATAGCGCTCATAGTTGAAAACTGTAGGATGTGCTCGAGCAAAAGCTGATAGTGCGCTAGAATATTTAGCTTGACTTGAACTGAAGAGATATAGTATATGGCAAATTGACAGTAAAGAGCTCCAATGTGTTTGCATATGTAGAAAAGATTGTAGTGTGAATCTCATACTAACACAAGAGTGTACATAAATAGTACTCAACAACTCACAAACATCAATCATAGGTAAACATCAAATATGTGATATGTATGTGTGTGACAAGAAGGTGGTATAAAATATCACTTTTATTAAAGAAATATTAAAAACATTTTACCCAATAAAAACACAAGGCAAACATATGCAGCTGGTCGTGAATGTGTGATCACCTGCAAATATCATATAGTAAGTGAGTCCAGTGTTCAGACTAGTCACCAAGTTATACTCTTGACTCAAGAGGATGCTTCAGGACCCAAAAAAGGGGTAGGGTGATGGTCAGATATCTAAATAGTAAGCCCAATGGAATAGAGGGCTGCAAATAAAAAATGGTTGCCCATTCCTCTGTGAATGTTATAGGGCCAACCATGCTGGTGGATCGGTATCAACAATCAAAATTAGCAGTGAGAGGTTAGGACTGGCAAATGGGGTATACTAGATATGGAGTGGTTTCGCAAGTGTCACTGTGACACTGCCGAAATATAAGCTAAACAATATACCAGGTTGGAGAAAATGGGATTTCCAGTCATATATCTATGAAACAAGTAAAATCACTCAAATGATCCACACAAAGACCTATGCCTAAATTTACTGCCACTGAGATAGACTAGGAAATATGAGGTAGTATACTATTTGTTAAATGTGAACACCTAGTATGTCATGTGCAGTAACACATGGGATATTGGTGTATGGTCAAAATGATGTGGATAGAGTATGCAATCGTTCACTCAAATGATATTCTTGGCGACTTCAACATCCCTCTTGACAATCCCACTGCCTCATCTTCAAAACAACTTCTGCAGCTCACTTTCTCTTTTGGTTTGTCACAATGGACTGATTCTCCTACTCAAACAAACAGTCACTCCCTTGACCTGATCTTTAGCTATCGATGCACTCTCTAAAACTTCACAAACTCCCCATTTCCTCTTTCTGACCAACTTCTCCTTACTTGAAACATATCATCCCTCCCTACAACTCTCCCACCTTCTACTCCTCACACCAAACTTCACAGTTGCATTATGTCATTAGATCAGCAACAGCTTGCTAATTCCCTCAAACCTCTCCTCTCATCCTTCTCCTACTTTTCCTGCCCTGACCAATCTATCTTCCACTATAATTCCACCCTTACATCCGTCCTTGACAATCTGGCCCCTCTTACCATAGCTCAGAAATCACACACTCATCCTCAGCCCTGGCATACTCCTCTGACACGGTACCTACGCAGATGTTCCTGTATTGCTGAGCGGCACTAGGGAAAGTCTCGGAGTTCATCTGATTTTCTTTATTACAAATACATCTTGAACTACTACTATTCTGCCCTTAATCTCTATAAGCAACACTACTTCTCTATTCTTTTCTCTAATCTTTCTTCAAACCCAAAACGTCTGTTTTCCACTTTCAATACTCTTCTCCGCCCTCCCCCACCTCCTAATACAACTTCTCTGTCAGCTCAAGACTTTGCCAGCCACTTCATTAACAAATCGACTCCATCAGAAATGAAATAAGCTGTCAACATAATTCCATTCTCTCAACCCCTCAAATGCTCTCTATCAGCCACAACCCACATAACCTTAAACTTAGCTCATTCTCCCCTGTTACTGAGGAAGAAGTTTCAACACTTATACTGTGCTCTCACCTCACTACCTGTCCCCTTGACCCTATCCCCTCACAGCTACTCCCCTCCCTCTCTGCTACCCTTACTCCTATACACACATTTTCAGCCTCTCCCTCAGCACCAGTATATTTTCCTCATCTCTGAAACATGCACTGGTCACACCTATCCTCAAAAAACCTTGCCTTGATCCTACCTCCCCAACCAACTACCACCCTATTTCCCTCCTCCCTCTTGCCTCAAAGCTTCTCGAAAAACTAGTATATGCACGCCTATCCCACTTCCTTACATTAAACTCCCTCCTTGACCCACTGCAATCTGGATTTTGTCCACATCACTCCACAGAGACAGCAATTGTTAAGGTTATCAACGACCTACTTACAGCAAAATCAGAAGGCCACTTCTCTCTGCTTATCCTTCTTGATCTGTCCGCAGCTTTTGACACTGTTGACCACACTCTTTTGTTCCAAACCCTCCAATCCTTCGGCATCTATGACACAGCCCTCTCATGGCTCTCTTCCTACCTGTCAAACTGTACCTTTAGTGTAGCCTTCTCTGGGGCCTCCTCTGCCCCGTCACCACTTTCTGTTGGAGTACCGCAAGGTTCTATCCTCGGTCCTCTTCTCTTCCCAATCGACACGTCATCACTAGGTTCCCTAATAAAGTCCCACAGTTTCCAATATTCTCTGCACCAGACCTATCTCCTTCCTTACTAACCCGTGTCACTAACTGTCTCTCTCACATCTCTTCCTGGATGTCACCACCTCAAGCTAAATCTCTCCAAAACTGAGCTCCTTATTTTCGCCCCCTTCTTCCAAAATCTCCACCCCCAATCTCTCTATAACTGTCGACAACTCCATCATTACCCCTACCGCGCATGCCCAATGTCTCGGGGTCACATTTGACTCAGATCTTTCTTTCATTCCTCCCATTTAGTCCTTGGCTAAAGCCTGCTGCTTCCACCACAAAAACATCTCTAAAATTAGACACTTCCTAACATTCCTTAATCCACTCTCTCATCCTTTCCCGCCTTGATTACTGCAACTCTGTCCTCTCTGGTCTCCCCATCTGCCATCTAGCTCCTTTACAATCCATAATGAATGCCTCTGCCAGGCTCATTTTCCTTACACATCGCTCTTCATCTGCTGCACCTCTCTGACAATCCCTTCACTGGCTTCCTCTTGCCTCTAGAATCAAACACAAAATTCTCACTCTGACATACAAAGCCCTCAACTGCACTGCTCCCCCCTATATCTCAGACCTTGTCTCCAGATACTCTCCCTCCCATCCCCTTCACTCTGCTCATGACCTCCTACTCTTCTCCTCTCTTGTTACCTCATCACACTCCCGTTTAGCGGACTTCTCCAGACTGGCTCCCATCTTGTGGAACTCTCTGCCTTGCTCCACAAGACTCTCCCCTAGTTTTGAAAGCTTCAAGCATGCCCTAAAGACTCTACTGTTCAGGAATGCATACAACCTATGTTAACCTTTCTTTATACCAGTTCCTCTCCTCCATTGCTATCCCCTAAACCCCCTTAGCATGTAAGCCTATGAGTCCAGATGTTTGTAGATCACCTTCTTAAGAGCTGACTACAACAGTGCAACTCTTGGCAGGGCCCTCTACCCACTTGATCCCTATAATTGTTTTGTTGTACTCCGCATTTGTTTATAGTGCTGCAGAATCTGTTGGCGCTCTACAAATAACCAATAATAATACTCAAATTGTGGCGAGTATGCTAAGTAAGATATGTCAGATTTTGGATTAGTGTATCAAAATTAAAGTGACAATATGCATCACTGTACATTCATAACTAAACACATAGGCATCACTGATATTTAATGCCTGATGGCAGTAAAAATATTCAAGTGCCTATTGATACGCACGGCACCTGTTAGGTACACAAGTGCCCTCTACTATTGAGTGAAGATGTAACATTGGTCTGCGTTAATAGTTGTACGAGTGTCGATGAGTAAATTATTCAAGCATATTGCGTTTTACACTAGCGTCACTCAAACACTGTCCGCATTAAGTAATGTAATGTTAGTGAACCCTCTTGTCGTGAATATAAACTGCAGAGTACTTGCTACATAGTTTCAATGTGATTAATTATTGACTGAATCTGATAACGTAAATCTTGAGATGGTAAGAGTATTATATTGCTTGTAATAATGAGAATATAAGTAGCTGTGAATCAGCCTAACAGTCACTTGGTTTATTCAGAGTCATAAATGTATATAGTACAGTGATACTTTGATAACCACTAGTAGAGACAATCCTAAAAGTAACTACAAGAGAGTCAAAATTAATGGCAGTTTCGGCTAGCGTCTCTAAGAGACTGCCCGCATTACAGATGTTTAGTACAGTGATACCTTGATAACCACTAGTAGTGGCGATACTAAAAGTAACTATAAGAGAGTCAAAATTAATGTCGGTTTCTGATAGCATCTCTAAGACACTGGCCACATTACAAATGATTGGAGAGCAAAACAAGGTGACTTTTATTGAATATCGGAACACTGCATATGGTTGGGTTGCTGACTAAAACAGGAATCCCCCGATTCCCTCTCCCCTGACATGTTTTGCTTCTACAGCTTTTTCAAAGGCGGAGACGCCACCTTTTTGTTCACTATTTACAGGTTGATGGGAGGCAGACATCACACTGTACTGGAATTATGACTTGTGGAAAAGGAGGTGTGTGAAAGTGCTGGGATCTCATTAGTGAAGACATGGAGATAGGCACATTCCACTAATACAAGAAGGCTAATAATATTATTATGGGGTTATTAAATACTAAAAATAAATGAAAAAACCTTTCTGAGTGAATTAGATTTAATAATGTGAAAATACCCGTAGCAGTGGACCTCTCCCAAGTTACGGTAAAATATCCATTATTTGTGTTAGAGTGAAAGTTATGAAAATACAACTGAATTAATAGAAATTAAATTATAAAATTTTTGCTAGTATGAAGCGAAATCAGTGACTACCTCAGTATATGAGGAACAATCCTTAGTTTGTAGAGAATTAATAATGGTGCTCATGATAAAGGCTGTGTAGATAAGAGGTGAACAATAGTAAGAACGCATCCTATATATGTGTATCGTAATTAATAATTTAAGTGTCAGTGCAAGGTTATGTAAAAAAGGATAACATTAACAAAATGGTGATGCGTGGCAAATTTGGTGAAAAGAAACAAAAAATTGAATTAAAAGATGAATTTATTTTAACCCCCATGATCTATGCATTTACTAAATAGCCTTATGTAGAATTTGTTAAATGATGATTCATTTATAAAATTATAAGAAACAGAAATAATTATTTTGTCCAGTAAGTCCTCTGGTGTATACAGAATAAAGAAGATAAATCCACTTGCATTCTGCTTGTAGGAAGGCCTTTTCCAAATTGACTCCCCTGATGCCCAGACTGATTTTCTCTAAGTCCCTTACCAACGTACAAGGCCGCCCAATAGTTAGCGGTATTGATTCTATTTTTGAAAGATTGTCCCAGTGGTTGGATGCCATCTTGCAGCCATTGGTTAACCAATTACCTTCATACACGAGAGATTCAAAACATATACTAAATCTCCTAACCAATACAAAATGGCAAACCAACTACCATTGGGTTTCGGTTGATGTGGTCTCACTAAATTCTAGGATCCCACACAACAAGGGTATTGAAGCTGTAAGATATTATTTGACAACACACACAGAATATACATCAGATTTCCAAAACTACATTTTAAGAATTCTCGAGTTTCTATTGACTCACAATTTCTTTACTTTTGAAGGCAAATACTATGTGCAAAGATGTGGTACTGCCATGGGGGCGAAATATGCCCCCTCATATGCAAATTTATTTCTTGGCAAATGGGAGCTAGAAAACATCTTTGACCATAGCAACCCATTTAGATCTCATATTTGTTTCTTTAAACGTTATATTGACGACCTCCTTCTCTTCTGGTCAGGTCCTCCTGCAGACATTAAGAATTTCATTGACATGATCAACAACAATAATTTGAACTTGAGTTTCACATACACCACTGACAGAAACTCCATTAATTACCTAGACTTATGCCTTACAGGAGAGAGAAGGGGAAACATTGTATCAAAAGTGTACCGAAAACCTATCTCGGGCAACACCCTCCTGCACGCCTCCAGCTGCCACTCAAAAAATACATCATATGCTGTTGCAAAAGGCCAGTTCACTAGGCTTAAAAGGAATTGTAGCAACATGGAGGATTACGTGCAGGAGGCAGGTTGTCTTGAGAAGAGACTAAAAGAGAAGAAATACACACGTGGACATATTAGACAGGCTAGATTAGCTGTTGACCAACTGGACAGGGACCAACTTTTGGTGGATAAACCTAGAAACACACACAGAGATTTCCTAGGTATACATTTTGTGACAACCTTCAGCACACAATACCCCCAAATCTGTGACATAGTCAGGAAACATTTCCCGTTACTGGCAGCCGACGAGAAGTTGGTTGAAACTGTAAAACAAGGCGTTAGGTGTTCCTACAAGAAAAGCCCCACATTGGCTTCTATTCTGTCTCCCACAGAATTAAAACAGACCCCTTGTTACACTAGCTCATGGTTACAACATCTGGGCATGTTTAAATGTGGCCATAAGAAATGTAAACCCTGCGATTTTGCATGGGTTACTAAAGAATTCACCTCAGCAATAACGGGACAGACATATCCAATCAAAACCTGTTTAAACTGCCAAAGTACGAATGTCATATATATCATTACATGTACCTTATGTAATATTCAATACATAGGGTTAACCTCAAGGGATATAAATTCCCGCATTAGAGAACATTTCTCGACTATTACAAAAGGTACATCTAGCACACCACTTGTTCAACATTTTTCCACAAAACATCACAGTAGTCTGAACTCATTTAAATGGGCGGCAATAGAACAAGCCAAAGTGCCCAAGAGAGGTGGTAATCTTGAAAACATACTTGCCAAACGGGAAGTGTATTGGATATACACCCTCAAAACCAGACTACCATTGGGTTTAAACTCAAGATATGATTTTATCAATTTCTGGGAATGATCTGAGAGTACAAATACTTATCATTCAAACATCTCTATAAATCAAACTCTTATGTGGGTATTGTCCACTTTGCTATACCCCCCCTCTCTGACATTATAACACATATACCGTACTTTTTACTTACACTTTAATACGCATTGATGGTTGGTTACCCACTAGACTGCCCTGTAATATGTGTGTATATATATACATATATATATACATGCATACATCAGTATGTGTATGCTTGTGTATATGTGTATGTGCTTACTTTTTCTAAGTGGTATACACCTTTGAGACATTACCGTGTAATGGGAATATATTCCAGCTAACCAGCATAATTAATATTTCTTTTAAACTCATGCCACTTTCGAATTACTTAGTCTACATACATCTTGCTTTAGTGCTTGCTAATTATAGAACTCATTATTATGGAGGATCCTTACCTACAAGCACCTCCCTCATGTGATTCTCATCATATTATATTTTATTTTTCTCCGATCTGTGGACCTATACATCTAGGTCTGGATGTTGGTCACATGCGCAAAGAGTTGTTTATATTTATATTGCATCTGCAATTTTATATATATCATTACAGGTAATAATTTACCCCTTCATAACTATTATGCGCATGTTGGCTAAACACCCTTGATAATTTAACACATCAAGTGTATATTGCAACATTTTCTCTCGTACACATATGGTACATGGTTCACATATCCAGTTATACTGCAAAGATTTATCGCAGATAGAACCATGGTGATTATAGTAAAATATTTAACATCCAGTTTTAGTACAGTTTACCTCTGGGCTTTCTTTCTCTATTATTACCGCATTATTTATATGTGTTTTCTATTCTAGAAATATAATGTTTATATTTATAAGGATATATCTCCATATATATGCATAGATTGCCTGTATACAAACCATAATGTGTGTACTCCTGCTGTAGCGTGTCTAGGGTATTAAGGGTTAAAATTACTCATTACCTGGTGTGTGGGCGTGTTCTGTATTCATTGTTCTTATCCAATCACAACTGTAACACAGACTTTTAAAACTTGCATTCACCTGCATGACACCTATGGCAATGATTACGGCTGAGTGCCGAAACATGTAAGCCGTGGTGTCACGCTCACACACCTGTTTTGCTTGCTATCACTGTATGCTGTTCACTGAGCCAAATTTGGCGTTTTAACTTTGCCAATAAAGATGGATTTTATTTGCATAAAGCTGGATCCTACCTTTCTTCTTTGATGATTTTCTCTATACCCATACATTTGAGACTTGAAGGATTGGATTGGTGATGGATTAGGAAATGACACGCTACAGAAGTAATGTTTTTACCATCCTCTTTGTCCTTGGCTGCATTTTTTATATTTCTGATATGCTCTTGTAATCTTGTTCATAGTTTCCTACTTGTCATACCTATGTAGGTTTTAGGGCATTTACAGGTTAACATATATATTACCCCTTCCGTGGAGCAACTCATATAGCTTTGAAGTTTATGATGTTGTTTGAATCAATAGTGTTAGACTTTCTAATATGATGACACACTGAACAGGTTCCACATGGGAAAGATCCAGGATTATAGGCAGTTAGGGTTTTTGAAGGTAGAAGTGACTGCTGGATACTTTAACTTTGATGTTTCTAGATTCAACGATAACCAATCTCTACTTTAGTACCTACAGTAGATTTGAGACTAGGATCCATTTGGAAAATATTCCAATGTTTATTCAGAATTTGAATTATCTGATGTATGTGTGGGTTGTGTATGAACATTACCTTGTTTGAGTGTTAGTTTCTTTCTTCTCCTTTTTTCTGAGCAGTTGTTGTCTCTCTGTATTTAAAACACAAAATTAATCAGCCTGGTACTGACGATAATGTACACTTGTGTAGCACTCACATACCTTAAAAGCCTATTGGGCAGATTAGTGGAAAAGTAGAGGGGGAGGAGGAGGAGTTTTGGGATTAAAAATAAAATATTTTATTGGATTAATTAAACACAACAGTTTATTCAACATCAGTGGAAATTATGTATAATAAGCCTGGCCTAGGATGTCGATATTAATCCATAGTCAGGACATATATATATGTCATTCTATTATGAAGAGTAAAAGCAAGAATGTTTCAGCCCTCTGTGGCAAAAGGACTGTAGTGTAGGACCAGCCGAATTGGGGCACCTTGTAAGTGGTGACTGGCTAAGCAAAATATGGCCATATTGTGTGACTAAGTTTCCAATATTATTTAAAAAAGATTAGTTGTCTCTTGATGTATTTGCAGGCAATTTTTTGCAGCAGTTCAAAAAATATGTTGTGCTTTGGAAAATGGATGTGCGCTGATACCTCTTTGTTTGTGTAATTACTGGGTCATATTGGCAGCACTCCCAGATATGGATTTAAACTTTTTGTAAGGTGTGCTAAAAAAACAAATTTTGTATTTGTATTTAAAATTACCAGGGAGACTGACCATCTCCCATTGGTTTAAGCACCCCATCCAAGTTCAGGTGTGCTCATAACAGTGTAATAGAGTTGTGAATAAAAAGCCAGGGAGTCTCATTCTATTATGAAGAGTAAAAGCAGGAATGTTTCAGCCCTCTGTGTCAAAACGACTGTAGTGTAGGACCAGTCGAATTGGGGCACCTTGTAAGTGGTGACTGGCTAAGCAAAATATGGCCATATTGTGTGACTACGTTCCCAATATTATTTAAAAAAGAATAGTTGTCTCTTGATGTATTTGCAGGCAATTTTTTGCAGCAGTTCAAAAAATATGTTGTGCTTTGGAAAATGGATGTGTGCTGATACCTCTTTGTTTGTGTAATTACTAGGTCATATTGGCAGCACTCCCAGATGTGGATTTAAACTTTTTGTAAGGTGTGCTAAAAAAACAAATTTTGTATTTGTATTTAAAATTACCAGGGAGACTGACCATCTCCCATTGGTTTAAGCACCCCACCCAAGTTCAGGTGTGCTCATAACAGTGTAATAGAGTTGTGAATAAAAAGCCAGGGAATCTCATTCTATTATGAAGAGTAAAAGCAGGAATGTTTCAGCCCTCTGTGGCAAAAGGACTGTAGTGTAGGACCAGTCGAATTGGGGCACCTTGTAAGTGGTGACTGGCTAAGCAAAATATGGCCATATTGTGTGACAAAGTTCCCAATATTATTTAAAAAAGAATAGTTGTCTCTTGATGTATTTGCAGGCAATTTTTTGCAGCAGTTCAAAAAATATGTTGTGCTTTGGAAAATGGATGTGCGCTGATACCTCTTTGTTTGTGTATATATATATATATATATATATCATGAACACTGATGAAATAGCCCTAAGGGGCTCTAAGGGAGGGTGGCTCTGATCTCAGCATAGAATGTTGTCAGAGAAATGGTTAAGTATAGTACAGTTGGCCCTCGTTTTACAACGGTTCAATTTACACCGTTTCAGAATAACAACCTTTTTTCCCAGTCATGTGACTGCTATTGAAAAGCATTGAGAAGCAGTGCATTTATTAGAATAGCCAGTAGGAGCTGTCCGCTTGTGTTGCAGCAAAGCCAAGCAAGCTGAAATTAATCAGTTTAATCAGACCTGAGCTATCGAGCAGATTTCAAAGGAACAAGATCTTCCTGTCTATAAATCAGTCCAGATTGGAATGCATAGAAAGAACTGTTTGCAGAAAAATTAAAGTGAAGTCTGTGTTGTGTGATTATTTTATTAGGTTTATAATGCTGTTACGCATTTAAAGTCTTCATTTCAAAGCTTTAAAAATAATGTATTAGATGTTACTTATGACAATTTTGAGAGGGGCCTGGAACCTAACTCCCTCACTTCCTATTAACTTACATTATAAACTGGATTTCAGTTTACAATGGTTTCGAATTACAACCATTAATTCTGGAACCTAACCCCGGCGTAAACTGAGGTCTACCTGTATATATCTTATAATAGTAACAGAATATAGAGTAGCTGTATCTCTATCCTCTACAATTTAACGAGCTGCAGTTAGACTTATTGCTATTTATAGATAGTTATTTGTATGACTCCTATTATTATTATTATTAGTATGCTTAATAGTTAAATTTGTGTGTAAATACACTTTAAGAATATTTGGAGCATACTTCTTATCTGTGTAGGAGATGCTATTGCTGATCTTTATAAAGAGATTTATGCAGCGTTCAAATAGTTACAAAATATACCATATATCGCGTGACTAATATCACTAATAATACAGAATGTTGGATATCATAGATTTATACACTGTTTAACAGATCAAGTAGCTAGAAAATTTCAAAGGTCTGAAACATATTACATATCTTATTATTAATTGCCTTTAAGTAGCCGCTTGTGTAATAGATTACTAAAATAAGGTTTCAATATATGCTCATATTTACATGCGCTCACATCCGCAACATGTTTCAGAGGGTACACTATTTTTGGATATTCATTTAGATTACTATAATTTAAATTAGTGGCGTGGTACAGACTCAGGGTAATATTTGGAACAATAGAGTAATTGCTGCAGTCAGCTGTCCTCAGTAAGTGCACCGAGACCTTATCAAAAAGTATAGGCTACAGAGGAAAACTATATACTAAGATATCAGTAATGAAATTACACAGTTACAGGCTTGTTCTCCTGATATACACCTTTGAAACTGCTAATGATCAGTTTAAAAATGTGGTCATATTATTTAGATAGTGTGGCTCTGTCTTGTAAGTCACAGTGCAACTCAGGTTAAGACACAGTTATATCTGTTACTATAAGTATATTACGGTTGCTGACATACACCCACTACATTGATACCATATATATGTAATATATATGTAATAAACCTCCCAGTATGAGCTTGAAACAACTGTTGATTAGCTCAAATAAAGTAAACAGCGGTTACTGATGCAAGTTAAATACTTTTAGCATTAAGATAAGTTATAAATGATCAAACATGCGCAAACATAAAGCCAAATGTGGAGAAACATGTCAGGAACTAGCTAATTTCTATGCTATAAGCATTTTTTAAACTTGCAGGGATAATGTGGTGGCTATTATTATTAGCGGTTTCTGGTATAATTCCAATGACTACACGCTGCGGATGTTTGCACGTGTTTGATCATGCTCGTTGTTGTCACCTATCTGGTACCCGTGGTGTTGTACGTGGCTGGGGGGAAGAAGATACCTTCAGTGAGATCAGTGAGGACGAGGAACGGGACATGAGTAGCTCGGCATCCAACCTTGTGCAAATGGGGTCTTTCATGCTGTCGTGTCTGTTGAGGGACACTCATATAAAAAAGCTGAAGGAGAACGAACTGTAGTTAGGCATGTGGAGCACTACACGACAGAAAATAGTGCTGTCATCTAGTATTCTTGTAAATGGATACCATTCTTGTAAAGCTACTACCATATACTCCAGAAATGGGCCGGCTCCTAATCATATGTCCCTGATTTTCAACAAAAGTTACCAAGAGAACAAAGAAAAATCGATACTAAAAGTAAATTAGAAAGTTGTTTAAAATAATTTCTATTTAAAACTAAATAGTTACCTATAAAATAAACCCTAAGCTAGCTACAATATAACTAATAATTACATTGTAGCTAGCTTAGGGTTTATTTTTATTTTACAGGCAAGTTTGTATTTTTTTTAACTAGGTAGAATAGTTACTAAATAATTATTAACTATTTACTAACTACCTAGCTAAAATAAATACAAATTTACCTTTAAAATAAAACCTAACCTGAGTTACACTAACACCTAACCTTACACAACAATTAAATAAATTACCTAAATTAAATACAATTATCTAAAATAAAAAAAACACACTAAATTACACAAAATAAAAAATAAATGATCAGATATTTAAACTAATTACACCTAATCATCTAATAGCCCTATCAAAATAAAAAAAGCCCCTCCAAAATAAAAAAAAAACCCTAGCCTAAACTAAACTACCATTAAGCCCTTAAAAGGGCCTTTTGCGGGGCATTGCCCTGAAGAAATCAGCTCTTTTAACTGTAAAAAAAATACAAACAACCCCCCCAACAGTAAAACCCACCACCCACACAACCAGCCCCCCCAAATAAAATCCTTACTAAAAAAACCTAAGCTCCCCATTGCCCTGAAAAGGGCATTTGGATGGGCATTGCCCTTAAAAGGGCATTTAACTCTTTTTCTGCCAAAACCCTAACCTAAAAATAAAACCCACCCAATAAACCTTTAAAAAAAACTAACACTATCCCCCGAAGATCCACTTACAGTTTTGAAGACCGGACATCCATCCTCAATGAAGCCGGGAGAAGTCTTCATCCAAGCGGCAAGAAATCCTCAACTAAGCCAGGAGAAGTCTTCATCCAAGCCGGCAGAAGTGGTCCTCCAGACGGGCAGAAGTCTTCATCCAGACAGCATCTTCTATCTTCATCTATCCGCAGCGGAGCGGGTCCTTCTTCAAGACATCCGGCGCGGAGCATCCTCTTCAATCAAAGTCTTCCCGAATGAAGGTTCCTTTAAATTACGTCATCCAAGGTTCCTTTAAATTAAGTCATCCAAGAATTCTATCAGCCAATCGGAATTAAAGGTGAAAAAATCCTATTGGCTGATGCAGAAAAAGAGTTAGGGTGTTAGGTGTAAACATAAATTTAGTTTCCCCATAGACTTTAATGGGGCTGGGTTACGGAGCTTTACGCTGCTTTATTGCAGGTGTTAGGCTTTTTTTCAGCCGGCTCTCCCCATTGATGTCTACGGGGAAATCGTGCACGAGCATGTAAAATCAGCTTACCCTAGCTTTCAGCAGCGCTGGTATTGGAGTGCGGTATGGAGCACAATTTTGCTCTACGCTCACTTCTTGCCTAATAACCCCGGGTTTAAGAAAACCTGCAATACCAGTGCTGTAGGAAAGTGAGCAGTGACAATAATGTGCAAGTTAGCACCGCACCCCTCTTACTGCAAAACTCGTAATCTAGCCATATATTTGCTGATATTTGTCAAATTAGTTTACAGCACCAGTCAAACATCAAAGGCTATTATAATTGCAAAGCAACATTTCTTTATGTGGACAAGTTGTATTTATATGACTCTTTACAATCCTTTAAAAAAATACTAAAAATAGATTTAATAAAATACTAAAATATATTGAGCTCATCATATTTTTCTCATTTCACAAAACAAACCCCAAATGGATAGTAACACAAAAATGACAAAAATCTTCTACCTATGAAACAATTATAATAAAGAAATGATTTAAATGTCTCCAGTAAAATCTGTAAGTCACATCCTTATTTACACCCTTGATTAACCAGAGCAGTTGTCAAGGGAACACCTAGCCAGCTGTCAAGAAATACAGGAGAGCAGTGATTTTACTTTTGACTGCACACATTCAATTGAATACCTATATGATATTTTAAAGATTGAGCTATCTCTTGATATTTCAAATGAAAACCCACACATCCATTATTCATAAAGCATTAACTCTCCAAGCAAAAAAATACCCACTTTTGGCTTCTTCAAGCTAATTACAAGGTATTTATTTTGTCAGTGTTGCTTTTGCAAATGCTGCTTCTCTTAACTTCAAATTAAGCTTCAACTTTTTCTTATACAATTGGGAATGTTTTAGTTCTTCATGGCAGGTTTGAAGTGGTAAATTAAGACAGGAGTATAAAAGGCAAATGGAATGATTCATTTTGCAGCTAGTATTTTATTATAGCTTCAGTGGCAAACTCAATTCACCTGTAATCATTTCATCAAAAATCAAGAAAAAGCACACCTTAACTTGCAAGATTATGAGAGAAAAAGTGATTGTTTCTGAGTACATGGTGTGAAGCAGTACAAGCCAGAAAGTTTATACCTCAATGCACTATTCAACAAAACCCAGAAGCATATTATGTGGTAGAAAATAGACATGAAACATTTATAATGATAGAATTTCTCCTTCAATAGTAATACAAATTAAAGACCTTATATTTCTGGGTCAATACACTTTTGCACATTTTTTTCTATTTAGAGACACATAACATACAAATCAGCTGAACATATTTACATTCATATTGTAATGAGGAATCACATAGCATTACAAATGCCATAAGCCTAGATCCTATGCAAGTTGTTAAAATGGAGTCTCTGCACTAAAAAATAGTGCTTTCACTTTTTGAGTGGTAGCTCAATTTTGATAACAGGAGTGATAGTTCTCTGTCTGTGAATCAACAAAATGTAGCAACAGCTTCCAGGTACACAAAGACAGTAGCCACTTGAAGTTTTTACAAGTTTTTTTCACTCTATCAGAATATGTTGCCAAGCAACTCTGACTCAGTCATTACAAAAAAGTGGATTTTATTTCATTTCTCCTCCTATGTCAGTGACTTCTAGAGATTATTGGTATTTTTTTTTTTGGGGTTGGAGATTTATATATATATAATCCTGATGCAAAAAAAAAGGCACTCACTGGTCTTAAATATCTAAAACCTAGATGATCAATTTTGTAACTACATTTGGTCCAGCTCACAAAAGATTGGCACTGTGCAGGAACTGGGGATTTATTAAGTCTGGCAGAATGCTGCCATTTCAACAGATGAGGTCACCAAGGATGGTATACCATTGAGCTAATAACTTGAGGGACATCCTGGTTAAAACCGATGCAATCAACCAAGAAAGGATGCTTCACGTGTGGTAGCTGTGTGACTTGCAATAGCATGTTGAGGGGTGCTTCCTTTCAACATCCACACAAAAATAAAAGGTTCATAATTCACAGGCTGATGTGCACCAGTGATCATGTCATTTATATTCTCATGTGCCCTTGTTCCCTAGTCTATGTTGGGAAGACGGTCACCTCCTTCAGGAACAGAATGGCCAACCATCGTTGCTATCAGGGAAGCTCTTAAGAAAGGTGACTCTGATCAACCAGTTGCAAGACACTTTGTGCAACGTAAACACAATGTATTCAGCCTGCACACTATAGTAATTGACCATGTAACACCTCTACCTAGGGGAGGGGACAGAGCTAACAAGCTCCTTTGCCTTAAGACAAGATGGATCTATATGTTGGATACCCTGATACCCAGAGGATTGAATACCTTCATGAATTTCTGTCCATTTTCTGTACACACATTACATTATATACAGAAAATACATGCATGCATGAACAGAGAAAAATTAAAACTTGGTGTAATATATAGTAACATACAGTGTATTATATTTATATTATGTTATATATACTGTAAATATATAAGGTCACAGTTGCAGCCTTAGAGAAGAGAGATGCCCTGAGATAGGTTCATTTCCAATAATTAATCAGATCGTACTCTGAATTCAGGCCTGTGGGGACCCTAGTCTTAAGCTTGAAAATCCAGAACATCTCTCTTTTCCCAAGGATCTTGTCTCTATTTCCTCCTCTGGGGGGATGTCTGATCTGCTCGATCACTTGCCGTCTAAATGTATCATTTCTTTTGTGGTGCATGTGAGTGAAATGTTTAACCAAAGGTGTACTTGCTTCACCTATTTTAATGGTTGAGAGGTGATTTCTTATGCGGGTGTTAGCATCATTAGTTGTTAACCCTACATATTGAAGGTGACATTCAATGCAGGTTATCAGATAAATGATGTAGGAAGCTGTGCAGTTGAGTGTCAATGTGAAATTCTAGATTTTCCACATCTAAACATTGCTTTATGTGATAACCAAGAACCACTGTTTTGAGGAATAGAGGCAATTCTGAGGGAGAGAGAAAATTCCCCAAGGTTTTGCATCTCCTATATGAGCAGCGTAAGCTGTCACTGACACAGTTCTCCAGCTTGTTGTCTGCTGCTAATAGGTTGAAATGTTTTTTAACAATCTTGCAGATGTCATAGTAGTTATCACTAAAATCTGTTACAAAGGTTACTTTGTAACAGTCTGTGGTGTCTCTATCTGTGAGGGATTTTGAAAGGAGAGCCCTCCTATCTATACTGTCCACTTGTTTTGGGGCCCTGTCTATTACCTGTTTAGGGTACCCCTGCTGTTCTAAATAAGATCTCATGGCCCTACTTTGTGACCTGTACGTAGAGTCTATTGTACAGTTTTTCTTGACCCTTACCAGTTGCCCTTTAGCCGCCGCAAAAGGTACATGTTTGGGATGGCAGCTTCTGGCGTGTAAAAGGGTATTTTTGGTAATTGGTTTCCTGTAAATATCACAAAAAATATGTTCCTTTTTACCTTCCCGAAAGAGTAAGGTCCAAGTAATTAAAGCAGTCTTTGTGACTTTCAGAGGTAAATCTGATCCCAACATCGTTTTCGTTAAGACAATTTATTAATGCATGTAGTTGTGTATTCGACCCCCACCAAACAAAAAGCAGGTCATCTATGTAGCACTTAAAAAACGCTATATGTTCCCTGTACAGGTTCCTATCTCCATAGATGTGGGACAGCTCCCACCAACCCTTAAACAGGTTGGCGTATGATGGGGCAAATTTTTCCCCCATAGCTGTTCAGCATCTCTGGATATAGAACCTGCCCTCAAACCTGAAGTAGTTGTGGGTGAGCATGAACCTTGTGGTTCTCAGGACAAAGTCCCTATATTCTTTACTGAAATTTGAGAAGGTAGTGAGAAAAAAACTCTACAGCCTTAAGGCCCTCATTGTGAGGAATTGACCAATATAGAGCCAACACGTCCACCGTCAGCCAAATATAGTTGTCCTTCTCCCATTAAGCTGATCACATGTTTGGTATCTTTAAGGTAGCTATGCAAGGAAATCACAAAGGGATGTAAAATGGCATCCAGCCATTGGGAGAGGTGTTCAGATAAAGAGCCGATGCCACTGACTATCGGTTGTCCCTGTACATTAGAAAGTGTTTTGTGTACTTTAGGGAAGTGGTGGAATATGGGGACTGCTGGATGTTCTGTGTACAGATATTCATAGGTGGCTTGATCAAAAAATATTTTTTCCAAACCGTCATGAAGGAGAGATTTCATATCCTTCTGGTATATTCTGGTGGGATCAGTGGGCAAACAGTGATAGTTGTTTACATCCTGGAGTTGCATAAGTGCCTCTCCCACATATACATGTCTGTCTAAGACTACCACTGAACCCCCTTGTCAGCTAAGCATATGACTACATTCTTGTTGGCCTTAAGTTCTTGTAGTGCCTGTCGCTCTTTCACAGATTATTTCTAGGGTGGTGGGTTTGAGTCTGGGTTTTAGGATCTTCTCTAGAGGCCAACAGTGTGAGGTCATTTTCTACTCTCTTGTAAAAAGTCTCAAGGATAGGTCCTCTACTCAGTATAAGGTAGAATTCAGAGCTATTTTTGAAGCTGTTAAACAATTAATGCTGGTTTGAGTAGACCCCTGTGTGTTAGGGGAAGTTAGAGAGGCTAGAGTGTTAATGTCATATACTTCTTTGAAAGCAAGTAATTTTATATGAATTCAAGACGGAACAAAACTAGATAGATTGATAACATTATTTTAATTAGTTACTGGTATTTGGAGGATGTTTTTTATCCCCTCAATTGGTATCTGTCTTGTTTCTCTGTGCCTATCCTGGTTTTCTCCGGGGGTTTGTAAAAAAAACCTGCTCCAAAACTCTTTTGTCTTCTGATGTATTCACGGTAGTAACTTGTGAAGGGATTGTACTGCTACTAATATATTTAGAGCCTTGTGTGTGTTACTTTTTGTTGTTGTTTATTTGTCTCTTTAGGCCTAACTACCTGATTGCTAGAACCTTCATTAATTGTTACATGCAATTTCCCAGTGTTTTTGAGGATGCCTGTCTCAGTCATGGGTATGTTTGCCCCCCCCCCCCCCCCCAGAGACACCTGTCTCCTCTTCAGATTCTATCTTGCTGTCTAAGACCCCTTTTTGTCCTAGGTTACTGCTCTGAGCAAAATGGTTGCCGCCTCTTCTCCTGTATCTACTCTGTGATCTGCCCCTAAAATTGGGGGTTCATCTATTTGTGTTCCTCTGTGTGTGACTCCAAATGTATACAGTTTTGTTGTAATAGAAATTTTGGTCTCTTAGGTATTTGGTGTGTTTTGTATTCAGTATAGCATTTTTGGATTCAATAAGGGAATATTTGAGCATATCATCAAATCTCTGGTAATCAATTTCTTTCTGTCTGTTATTCATTTTGGACTGGATAACCTTAATATCATCTCTAACTTTGTTTATCAACCCGGTTTTGTAGACAATAAGTAAATGCATAAGCCTAAGAGAGCATTCAGTCAATACCGATTTCCAGGAGTTCACAAATTCTGGATCTGTCACCTCAAAGGTGGGGAATTTATTCACCCTCAGTGCTCCAGGAATTATTTTTAACTTAATATATTTCTCGAATGTCCAGATATCAAATTTTAGTTTGTGCTCCTTGATAAGGAGTCTCTCTATATCGTCATACAGTCCTCCCAATGTATAAGTGGAAATGTTAGTTGAGAAGATTTTATCTATTTCTGTATCCCTATTCCCTCTCTCTGTTACAAAAAAGAGAAAATAGTAATAGGTACTGTAAAACTCCATGGTATAGAGCTCAAAGTATGCAGGTGTAGAAGTGCTGCCAGGAAGCACAAATTAAATAGGAGTCAAGTGGTGTGAGTATGCACCTGTGTCCTCAACTAGAAAGCGTGTCACTATTTACCAGGTGAACAATGTCCAATAAGATGGTAATTAAGTGTAGTCATCAGTTTCTGGAATAGTGAGCGACAAATTAACCCCCCCCCCCCCCCCGGTGTAGATATATATACAGAGTGTGTCTGTGTCAGGAAACCTCTTGACTCTGTGAGTCGTGTATATATATGCTCTCACACACACACACTCTAGCGGGAGATACTCAGAGCAGCCTGTGCTCAACAGCTAGTAGCTGTATCGACTCACCGCTGCAAGGTGTATCAAGCCGAAATACAGGCTAGGAGGTTTCCACTTCTGTTAGTACCAGGCCGTCAGCATCCACAGCGGCATCCACCGGCATAGAAAACAGCATAGGGAGGTATGTCCGATCACGTGAGACTACCTGCCAATCAGGATCCTCGACTCCCGGAGCTAACAGCGCTCCATAAGGGACAAACAAGAGATCCCCAAGCCTTACGGTTCCTGGTTGTAGAAGTATAGGCAAAAGGAAAATTTACTGTAGGCAAAGTAATAGATAAAAGATAATTTATTCGATTTCGAAATGGAATAAAAAGACCTTAGGAGGTCCGTAGCAGAGCAACACACTGCAAAGAGTATTAGTGTGCTGACATGTTTCGCCCATTGGTCGTAATCTTAGCTACCTAATACACCTGCACCTAATAATTTAAAAGCAGAACTGGAAGCTCAATGGTAAATAATTATCCAATCTGATAAAGGATAATATGGGTGTGTTGCTTCATGGGAAACATATATTACATAGAAAATTCTCACTTCACCTCAACCACAAAATATAACAAACAAAATATATATGGAATAAAGAACGAAGTATAAATGTGCATACAGAAATATGGATATACGTATATACATGCAAATAATTAGACAAAATAAAACCTGTGTTCCTTATATATAAAATTATTTACTATAGCTGACACATAGCTCATACGGTCATATCAAAAGAGTGCACACATATACTGTATATATAAGAGGGAGCGGGGTACAGAATTAAGAGGGAACATGGAGAAATGTTAAATCAATTACATATATATATATATATATATATATATATATATATATATATATATATATATATATATATATATATATATATATATATCAGCAAATAACCCCAATAAGAGATCCTTAAATGCAAAAACTTTAAAGTACAGTATATATATAGCTACCATTAGCATACATAATGTACTGAGAACTGTGTATTGTATCGAATTGAGATAGGTTCAGTAAATATATGTATGGACTTGAGTAAAGCATGCAAAATACCGAAACATCAAAAGAATGACATGGTAAAAGATTATAATACATAGGGATACACAGATAACTGTCAAACTAAACTGCAAATATATATATATATATATATATATATATATATATATATATATATATATATATATATATATATATATATATATATATATATATATATATATATATATATATATATATATATATATATATATATATATATACCAAATTGGCCAATGGACTAGATTATGACCTATATGCATAAATCTCTTGAGTACATCTCTCTAGTACATTGTGTTTGTGGACTCTTGGAACTCAGTATTGACTGAATGCTCTCTTAGGCTTATGCATTTACTTATTGTCTATAAAACCGGGTTGTTAAACAAAGTTAGAGATGATATTAAAGGGACAGTCTATTCAAAATTAAACTTTCATGATTAAAATAGGGCATGACATTTTAAACAACTTTACAATTGACTTTTATCATTAAATTTGCTCTGCTACCTTGGTGGTATTTTTGAAAAGCTAAGCCTAGCTAGGCTCAAACTGATTTCTAAACCGTTGAAAACCGCCTCTTAGCTCAGAGCATTTTGAAAGTTTTTCACAGTTAGACAGTACTAGTTCATGTGTGCCATATAGATAACATTGTGCTCACTCTCGTGGAGTTTTTTAGGAGTCTGCACTGATTGCATAAACTGCATGTCTGTCAAAAGCACTGAGATAAGGGGGCAGTCTGTAGCGGCTTAGGGACAAGGTAATCACAGAGGTAAAAAGTATATTAATATAACTGTGTTGGTTATGCAAAATTGCGGAATGGGTAACAAAAGGATTATCTATTTTTTTAACAATAAAAATTCTGGTGTAGACTGTCCCTTTAAGGTTATCTAGTTAGAAATTGATTACCCGAGATTTGATGATATGCTCAAAAAAAAGAATCCAAATATGCTATACTGAATACAAAACACACCAAATACATGAGACCAAACTGACTATGTAATAAAACTGTATAGCTCTGGAGTCACACACAGAGGAACACCAATAGATGGACCCCCAATTTTAGGGGCAGATCACTGAGTAGAAACAGGAGAAAAGGTGGCAACCATATATTTCAGAGCAGTAACCTAGGACAAAAAGGGGTCTCAGACAGTGAGATAGAATCGGGAGAGGAGACAGGTGCCTCTGGGGGGGAGACATACCCAAGACTTAGACAAGCATCCTCAAAAACACTGAGAAACTGCATGTAACAATTAATGAAGGTTTTAGCAATCAGGTAGTTAGGCCTAAAGAGACAAATAAACAACAGCAAAAAGTAACACACAGCTCTCTCGTGGTTCTCTTCCTATCTATCTAACCATACCTTTAGTGTAGCCTTCTCCGAAGCATACTCTGCCCCGTTACCACTTTCTGTTGGGGTACCTAAAGGCTCTGTCCTCTGTCCTCTTCTCTTTTCAATCTATACGTCATCATTAGGTTCCTTAATAAAGTCCCACAGGTTTCAATATCATTTGTATGCCAATGACACCCAAATCTACCTCTCTGCACCAGACCTACCTCCTTCCTTACTAACCTGTGACACTAACTGTTTTTCTCATATCTCATCTTGGATGTCCTATCACTACCTTAAGCTAAATCTCTCCAAAACTGAACTCCTTGTTTTCCCCCCTTCTTCCAAAATCTCCACCCCCCAATTTTCTATAACTGTTGATAATTCCATCATTACCCCTACCCCACATGCCCAAAGTTTTGGGGTCACACTTGACTCAGATCTATCCTTCACTCCTCACATTCAGTCCTTGGCTAAAGCCTGCCACTTCCACCTTAAAAACATCTTTAAAATTTTTTATTTACTTACACAAGACACAACTAAGATTTTAATCCACTCTCTCCTCCTTTCCCGGCTTGACTACTTCAACTCCATCCTCTCTGGTCTACCTAGCTGCCGCCTAGCTCCTTTACAATCCATAATGAATGCCTCTGCCAGGCTCATCTTCCTTACACGTCGCTCCTCATCTGCTGCACCTCTCTGCCAATCCCTTCATTAGCTTCCTCTTGCCTCCAGGATAAAACACAAAATCCTTACTCTGACATACAAAGCCCTCAACTGCACTGCTCTCTCCTACATTTCAGACCTTGTCTCCAGATACTCTCCCTCCCGTCCCCTTTGCTCTGCTCACAATCTCCTCCTCTCTTGTTACTTACTCACATTCCTGTTTACAGGACTTCTCCAGACTGGCCCCCATCTCGTGGAACTCCCTGCCTCGCTCCACAAGAGTTTTAATAGTTTAAAGCACTCCCTAAAGACTCTACTATTCAGGGATGCATACAACCAACACTAACCTTTCCTAACTCCATTGCTTTCCCCTTGAACCCCTTAGAATGTAAGCCTATGAGCAAAGCTGTTTGCAGATCACCTTCATAAGAGCCAACTGCAACAGTGCAACTCTTGGCAGGGCCCTCTACCCATTTGATATCTAAAAATCTTATACTAAAAGAGTTTTTGAGCAGTTTTTTTACAAGCCCCCAGAGAAAACCGGGATAGGCGAAGAGAAACAAGACAGATACCAGTTGAGGGGACAAAAATCCTCCAAATACCAGTAACTAATTAAAATAATGTTATCAATCTATCTAGTTTTGTTCTGTCTGAGACTCATATAAAATTACTTAGCCTTGGTATAAATTTTGCCCCCACATGCAGATTTAACTTGATTAAAACTGTACTAGATATTAATAAATTAATTAGAAACATTACACTACAAAAAAAATGTTCAGAATAGAAAGCCAACATTTGACACAACATAGCTCAGTTGAGGGCCATGGGACACCACATAATGTACAGACAGAACTAGATTTCAAAGAAGCATGTGACATTAACACTCTAGACTCGCTAACCTCACCCAACACACAGGGGTCTACTCAAACCAGCATTAATTGTTTTAGCAGATAAAAAAATAGCTCTGATTTCTACCCTATACAGAGTAGAGGACCTATCCTTGAGACTTTTTACAAGAGAGTAGAAAATTACCTCACACGGTTGACCTCTAGACCCAGACTCAAACCCACCACCCTAGAAATAATCTATCTGTGAAAGTGCGACAGGCTCTACAAGAACTTAAGGCCAACAAGAATGTAGGCATACGCTCAGCTGACAAGTAGGACTCAGTGGTAGTCTTAGACAGACATGAATATGTGGGAGAGTCACTTAAGTAACTCCAGGATGTAAACAACTATCACTGTTTGCCCACTGATCCCACCAGAATATACCAGAAGGAGATGAAATCTCTCCTTGATGATGGTTGGAAGAGTTTTTTTTTATTAAGCCACCTATGAATATCTGTACACGGAGCATCCAGTGGTCCCCATATTCCACCACTTCCCTTAAGTACACAAAACACTTTCTAATGTACAGGGACGCCCGATAGTCAGCGGCACTGGCTCCTTAACTGCACACCTCTCCCAATGGCTGGATGCCATTTTACATCCCTTTGTGATTTCCTTGCATAGCTACCTTAACCCCTTAGTGACCGAGGACGTGCAGGGTACGTCTGAAAAAAAAAGGCAGTTAACGCCTGAGGACGTACCCTGCACGTCCTCGGTGTGGAAAGCAGCTGGAAGCGATCCTGCTCGCTTCCAGCTGCTTTCCGGTTATTGCAGTGATGCCTCGATATCGAGGCATCCTGCAATAACCATTTTTAGCCATCCGGTGCAGAGAGAGCCACTCTGTGGCCCTCTCTGCACCGGACATTAACGGCTATGTTCGTTGGTGGGTGGGAGCCGGTGTGGGAGGTGGGTGGCGGCCATCGATGGCCTTTGTGATGCGGAGGGGGGCGGGATCGGGGGCGGGGGCGACCGGGGGGCGCGCACGGACGCGCGCACGTGCACGGGGAGGCCGGGCGGGCGCGTGCACGGGGAGGGAGCGGGTGGGAACCACTACGCTACAGAAAGTTTTTTCTTATAAGTGGGGATCAAAGGGGTTTATGTATTTATTTGTTGATCGGTTTGGCTGGGGGGATATTGGACTGTGGGGGGGAAGCTACACTACAGAAACAAATAAAAAAAAAAAATAAAAAAAACATTTTTATTTGCAAACTGGGTACTGGCAGACAGCTGCCAGTACCCAAGATGGCCCCAATAAGGCAGAGGGGGGGGGGGTTAGGGAGCTATTTTGGGGGGATCAGGGAGGTTGGGGGCTAAGGGGGGACCCTACATAGCAGCATATGTAAATATGCTAAAAAAAAAATATATATATTTTTTTTAATACCTTTTATTTTAGTACTGGCAGACTTTCTGCCAGTACTTAAGATGGCGGGGACAATTGTGGGGTGGGGGAGGGAAGAGAGCTGTTTGGGAGGGATCAGGGGGTGGGATGTGTCAGGTGGGAGTCTGATCTCTACACTAAAGCTAAAATTAACCCTGCAAGCTCCCTACAAACTACCTAATTAACCCCTTCACTGCTGGCCATAATACACATGTGATGCGCAGCAACATTTAGCGGCCTTATAATTACCAAAAAGCAACGCCAAAGCCACATATGTCTGCTATTTCTGAACAAAGGGGATCCCAGAGAAGCATTTAAAACCATTTGTGCCATAATTGCACAAGCTGTTTGTAAATAATTTTAGTGAGAAACCTAAAGTTTGAAAAAGTGAACAATTTTTTTTTATTTGATTGCTTTTGGCGGTGAAATGGTGGCATGAAATATACCAAAATGGGCCTAGATCAATACTTGGGGTTGTCTACTACACTACACTAGAGCTAAAATTAACCCTAGAAGCTCCCTACATGCTCCCTAATTAACCCATTCACTGCTGGGCATAATACACGTGTGGTGCGCAGTGGCATTTAGCAGCCTTCTAATTACCAAAAAGCAAAGCCAAAGCCATATATGTCTGCTATTTATGAACAAAGGGGATCCCAGAGAAGCATTTACAACCATTTATTCCATAATTTCATGAGTTGTTTGTAAATAATTTCAGTGAGAAACCTAAAGTTTGTGAAAAAATTTGTGAAAAAGTAAAAAAAATTTTTTATTTGATCGCATTCGGCGGTGAAATGGTGGCATGAAATATACCAAAATGGGCCTAGATCAATACTTTGGAATGTCTTCTAAAAAAAAATATATACATGTCAATGGATATTCAGGTATTCCTGAAAGATATTAGTGTCCCAATGTAACTAGCGCTAATTTTGAAAAAAAGTGGTTTGGAAATGGCAAAGTGCTACTTGTATTTATGGCCCTATAACTTGCAAAAAAAGCAAAGAACATGTAAACATTGGGTATTTCTAAACTCAGGACAAAATTTAGAAACTATTTAGCATGGGTGTTTTTTGGTGGTTGTAGATGTGTAACAGATTTTGGGGGTCAAAGTTAGAAAAAGTGTGTTTTTTTTCCATTTTTTCCTCATATTTTATAATATTTTTTATAGTAAATTATAAGATATGATGAAAATAATGGTATATTTTGAAAGTCCATTTAATGGCGAGAAAAACGGTATATAATATGTGTGGGTACAGTAAATGAGTAAGAGGAAAATTACAGCTAAACACAAACACCGCAAAAATGTAAAAATAGCCTTGGTCCCAAACGGACAGAAAATGGAAAAGTGCTGTGGTCATTAAGGGGTTAAAGATACCAAATAAGTGATCAGCTTAATTAAAACTTTTATTTGGGAGAAGGACAACTATGTTTGGCTGATGGTGGATGTTTTGGCTCTATATTGGTCAATTCCTCACTATGAGGGCCTGAAGGCTGTAGGGTTTTTTCTCACTACCTTCTTAAATTTCACTAACAACTACTTCAGGTTTGAGGGCAGGTTCTATCTCCAGAGATGTGGGACAGCTATGGGGGCAAAATTTGCCCCATCATACGCCCTTTGCCCCATGGGTTGGTGGAAGCTGTCCTTCATCAATGGAGATAGGAAGCTGTACAGGGAACATATAGCGTTTTTTAAGATAGATGACCTGCTGTTCGTTTGGAGGGGGTCGGATACACAACTACATGCATTCATAAATTGTCTTAACGAAAGACAGATTCTTTGTGATATTTACAGGAAACCAATTACAAAAAAATACCCTTTTACACGCCAGAAGCTGCCATCCCAAACATGTACCTTTTGCGGTGCCTAAAGGGCAACTGGTACAGGTCAATAGAAACTGTACAATAGACTCTACGTGCAGGGCACAAAGTAGGGCCATGAGATCTCGTTTACAACAGCGGGGGTATCCTAAACAGGTAATAGACAGGGCCCCAAAACAAGTGGACAGCATAGATAGGAGGACTTTCCTTTCAAAGTACCCAAAAGATAGAGACACCACAGACTGTTACAAAGTAACCTTTGTAACAGATTTTAGTGATAACTACTATGACATCTGCAAGATTGTTAAAAAAATATTTCAACCTATTAGCAGCAAACGACAAGCTGGAGAACTGTGTCAGTGACGGCTTACGCTGCTCATATAGGAGGTGCAAAACCTTGGGAAATTTTCTTTCTACCTCAGAATTACCTTCATCTACTCCTCAAAACAGTGGTTCTTGGTTATCACATAAAGGAATGTTCAGATGCGGAAAATCTAGATGCAGACCCTGTGAATTTGGTATTTTCTATGAGAATTTTTTCTTAGAAGTCACGGGCGAGACATTAACATTGACACTTGTCTCAACTGCACCGCATCCTATGTCATTTATCTGATAACCTGCATCGAGTGTCACCTTCAATATGTAGGGTTAACGAATAATGATGCTAACACCCGTATAAGAAATCACCTCTCAACCATTAAAATAAGTAAAGCAAGTACACCTTTGGTTAAACATTTCACTCGCATGCACTACAAAAGAAATGATACATTTAGATGGCAAGTGATCAAGCAGATCAGACATCCCCCCAGAGGAGGAAATAAAGACAAGATCCTTGGGAAAAGAGAGATGTTCTGGATTTTCAAGTTTAAGACTAGGGTCCCCACAGGCCTGAATTCAGAGAACAATCTGATTAATTATTGGAAATGAACCTATCTCAGGGCATCTCTCTTTTCTCTAAGGCTGCAACTGTGACCTTATATATTTATATATATATAACATAATATAAATATAATACACTGTATTTTACTATATATTACACCAAGCTTTATTTTTTCTCTGTTCATGCATGCATGTATTTTCTGTATATAATGTAATGTGTGTACACATATTGTGGACATTTACTGGGTTCTTTTTGTAACCTTATCTCTCCTAGGGTTTTTAAATATTAAAAATTTTATAGTCTGGATATACATCTTCATAACCCTATATACACATATTCATATATACCAGGTTGACAGTACACCTCTCTTCATGTTTGGTCTTTTTGACAGGCCAGTATCAGGCCTTCTATACTACATAGGGTACTAGAAATGTTTATTTGGCCTATAGTCGCACACAATTTACTAGAGAGATGTATTTGAGAGATTTATGCATATAGGTCATAATCTAGTCCATTGGCCAATTTGGTCTATATATATATATATATATATATATATATATATATATATATATATATATATATATATATGTTTGCAGTTTAGTTTAACAGTTATCTGTGTATCCCTATGTATTATAATCTTTTACCATATCACTGATGTTTCAGTATTTTGCATGCCTTACTCAAGTCCTTACATATATTTACCGAACCTATCTCTATATTTAAACTATTTCAATTCAATACAATACATAGTTCCCATTACATTATGTATGCTAATGGTCGCTACATATACATATACTCTTATTAGGGTTATTTGCTGCTATATATATGTATTTAATTGAGGCTAAATTTCTCCATATTCCCTCTTCTTTCTGTACCCCGCTCCCACTATATTTATATGTGCACTCTTTTGATATGACCAAATGAGCTATGTCTCAGCTATAGTACATCATTTTATATATAATGTACACAGGTTTTATTTTGTTTAATTATTTGACTGTATATACGTATCCATATTTCTGTATGCACATGTATACTTCGTTCTTTATTCCATATATATTTTGTTTTTTATATTTTGTGGTTGAGGCAAAGTCAGAATTCTCTATGTAATATATGTTTCACATGAAGCAACACACCCATATTATCCTTTATCAGATTGGATAATTATTTACCAATGAGCTTCCAGTACTGCTTTTAAATTATCAGATGCAGGTGTATTAAGTAGTACGACCAACGTCCAAAACATGTCAGCATACTAATACTCTTTGCAGTGTGTTGCTCTGCTACGGACCCCCTGAGGTTTTTTTATTCCCAGGAACCGTAAGGCTTGGGGAGCTCCTGTTTGTCCATTACAGAGTGCTGTTAGCACCGAGATAAGAGGATCCAGATTGGCAGGTAGTCTCACGTGATCGGACACACCTCCCTATGCTGTTTTCTATGCCGGTGGATGCCGCTGCAGACGGGCTGGGACTTACAGAAGTGGAAACCTCCGATTCTGGATTTTGGCTTGATACACCCTGCAGTCGTAAGTGGATACTAGCTGTTGAGCACAGGCTCCTCCGAGTATCTCCTGCTAGCGTGTGTGTGTGTATGAGCATTTATAAGTTTCCCTGACACAGACACACTCTGTATATTTTTCTACATCAGGGGGGGAGGGGGTTGATTTGTTGCTCACTATTACCGAGACTGATGACTACACTTAATTACCTTCTTATGGGATATTGTTCACTTGATTAATAGTGACACACTTTCTGGTTGAGGACACAGGTGCATACTGCTATCACTTGACTCCTATATAAATAAATATATATATATATATATATATATATATATATATATATATATATATATATATATATATTTATATTAAGATATATATATATATATATATATATATATATATATATATATATATATATATATACACACACACTAACCGGCCACTTTATTAGGTACACCTTGCTAGTACTGGGTTGGACCCCCTTTTGCCATCAGAACTGCCTTAATTCTTCATGGCTTAGATTCAGCAAGGTGTTAGAACATTCCTCAGAGATTTTGGTCCATATTGACATGATAGCATCACGCATTTGCTGCAGATTTTTCAGCTGCACTTCCATGATGTGAAGCTCCAGTTCCACCAAATCCCAAAGTTGCTCTCTTGTATTGAGATCTGGTGACTGTGTAGGCCATTGGAGTACAGTGAACTCACTTTCATGTTCAAAAAAACTGTTTGAGATGATTTGAGCTTTGTGACATGGTGCATTATCCTGCTGGAAGTAGCCATCAGAAGATGGGTTCACTGTAGTCATAAATGGATGGACATGGTCAGCAACAATACTGGGCATTTAAATGATGCTCAATTGGTACTAAGGGCCCAAAGTGTGCCAAGAATATATCCCTCACACCATTACACCACCACCACCCTGAATCGTTGTTTACAAGACAGGATGGATCCATGCTTTCATGTTGTTTACACCAAATTCTGACCCTACCATCTAAATATTGAAGCTGAAATAGAGACTGATCAGACCAGACAACATTTTTCCAATCTTCTATTGTCCAAGTTTGGTGAGCCTGTGCGAATTGTAGCCCCAGTATCCTGTTGTTAGCTGATAGGAGTGGCACTCAGTGAGGTCTTCTGCTGCTGTAGTCCATCTGCTTCAAGGTTCGTTGTGTTGTGCATTCAGATATGGTATTCTGTATACCTAGGTTCTAGGTTGTAATGAGTGGTTATTTGAGTTATTGTTGCCTTTCTATCATCTCGAACCAGTCTGCCCATTCTCCTCTGACATTAATAAGGCATTGCCGTTCACACAACTGCCGCTCACTGGATATTTTTTCTTTTTCTGACCTGTGTTAAACTCCAGCTACCCCAGCTGGGTAGCTCTGCAGTAGGGTCCTACCTAAACCTGGAACATGACGCTATTTAGCGGAGAAAAGTGATTACAGCAGAGCCCTTCCAAATACCAGACAAAATCAGTAATCAGGTGGATCAAGAACAACTTTATTGTGAAAACACACTTTTTTTGATACCCACAATCATCTATCTAAGGAGTCTTATCAGACCTCCAGATCTCCCGCCATTTCCTCTCCTCCAGACAGGCTGGTGCCCCCCCCCATAGTGTCCATAGTCTTATAGAGTCCTAGGGATATAGAGGTGGTGGTTTCAGGGTGATCCCAGGAAGCCGCGGCACTCCCAGGGTGTCGTTGGAAAGACCTCGGCTGGGGGCCGGAGTGGCAGTTGATCAAGCACACACCTGGTAGGCCAAGGGGAGTAGGGTTGTAGAGGGGGGTCCAAAACCCCAAGTTCCCAAAGGGAGCTCCCTTCTGGTAAACACCCCACCTCTGTCACTCCCTAGAGGGTATTAATCCCCAAAAGAGTGGAGCTCTGGTGCAAAGGGCCACTGGAGTGACCTGGGTTAAGGGTCAGCGGGTATTCAGGCCAGCCGGTAGTTCCAGGAGCCCGGTATCAGGATACGGTGCAATATGATAAGTACCTATAGTGTACCTTAGCTCCACTCAGTCTCACACCACACCTTGAGAGTTAATATCATATAACTCTCTAGTTATGCTCATAGAACTGAGGGTGACCGTGTTAGGGTCAAGATGTTAATAAATAAGTGTCAGTAGATGTTAAGAGAATCTATGTGTGGGAGCATAAGGCCCATATTTATCAAGCTCCGTACGGAGCTTGAAGGGCCATGTTTCTGGCGAGTCTTCAGACTCGCCAGAAACACAAGTTATGAAGCAGCGGTCTAAAGACCGCTGCTTCATAACCCTGTCCGCCTGCTCTGAGCAGGCGGACAGGAATCGCCGGAAATCAACCCGATCGAATACGATCGGGTTGATTGACACCCCCTGCTGGTGGCCGATTGGCCGCGAGTCAGCAGGGGGCGGCGTTGCACCAGCAGCTCTTGTGAGCTGCTGGTGCAATGTTAAATGCGGAGAGCGTATTGCTCTCCACATTTAGCGAGGTCTTGCGGACCTGATCCGCACTGTCGGATCAGGTCCACAAGACCATTGATAAATAGGGGCCGAAGAATGTAAGGTGACATATGTCATGTGAAGAATATTCATAAATTACCTACTATGAGCTCATAGATTTAACGCAGGTTTACCATATAATTACAGTGCATACAGCTGGGTATTATTGCTATGATCATAGATGTTTAGATTAGTTATCATCAGGAAACATAGTAAGCCATGTTCCATGTATCTGTAGAAACTGATATACTTTTGCACATTAAGAAAGTCAGGGGCCCTTTAAGAGTGTTTGTATCGGTAGCAACTGTGAACAGACTTGCAGAGCACAATAAGAATGTCAGGGGCCCTTTAAGAGCATTTGTATCAGTAACAATTGTGAACAGACTTGCAAAGCACAATAAGAAAGTCAGGGGCCCTTTAAGAGCGTTTGTATCAGTAACAACTGTGAACAGACTTGTAAAGCACATGAGGCAGACAGATGGAATGAAACTGGGAAGCCGTGGAACACTGCCTAGTGCATAGGAATAAAGAGGTAGTTGCAGGAACTACTTTACCTTTAGCTGACGGTCCCGGTAGTGAAATCCAGACCTCTAGTCCACAAGTCCGGATCTTAAGTGCTGATGATGTTACACGCTTCAGCGTGTTCACAGATGAGCAATAGAAGAACGGAACTATTGGAATATTGCCAGGCTTGATAGTTCTTAAGGCACAACAAAGAGGGTTGCTGGTTGAGGGCTGCAGTGAGTAAACTGCCTGTGGAAACAAGATTAAGTTAGAGTCAATTAGGCAGCAAACAGTAACAGGCTGAGTAGCTGGGAATCCTGGGAAATCCAAATTACCTAGCAGTAAAGGAAAGCATTGTTATGCCTTAAATTGGAATGCCTAAACACCTGTGAGGAGGTCTTAAAGGGAAAGTAGCAACAAGAGTAATCTATGCTTACATGTTCCTGACAATACACCCCCTCCAAGGAGCCACCCAAAGATCAAGGCTGAGGACGGTCCGGATGATGGCGGTGGAACAAAGAGACAAGCCTTGGAGCTGTCAAGTTTGAAAACAGTTCCCAAGAATCTTTTTCTGGGCCATAACCCTTTCTTCGAACCAGATATTGCAAGCAACGGCGATGATACCTGGAGTCCAAGATGTCAGCAACTTCATATACCGTATCATCCTGTAATGGTACTGGGTCGGAATCCTCTTTTGAGGATGTTCGGACAGGTCCATATGGTTTGAGGAGGGAAACGTAGAAAGTCGGATGTATACGGAATGAAGATGGTAACTCTAAGGTAACTGCATTTGCATTTACGACTCTAATGATTTTGAAAGGATCTATATATAATTTCCCAAGCTTTTTACTCTGTATTTGGAGGCGGAGATGTTTAGAGGATAGTCAAACCATATCTCCTGAGTTATATTCTGGTGGCTTAGAACGTCTCAAATCATAGTAGTGTTTCTGTTTGGTTTGTGCAGCTCTAAGGGTCTCTTGGAGTTGAGTGAAGGATTGAGACAAGGTGTTCACGGTTTCATTTACTAAAGGTGATATGGTCTCATCTCTGTGGAATAGATGATAGGTAGGATGGTAGCCGTAGTTAATGTAGAAAGGAGTTAGTTTGGTTGAGGTGCTTACCATGTTATTGTAGGAGAACTCGGCAGTGGATAGGAGCGAGGACCAATTATCCTTTTGGAACATGCAATAGCAGCGCAGGTACTGTTCGAGAGTTTGGTTTGTCCTCTCTGTTTGCCCATTTGTCTGTGGGTGATATGCGGAGCTCAACCGCCTTTCGATGTGCAGGGATTTGCAAAGTTGTGACCAAAACCTAGAAATGAACTGTGAACCCCTATCAGTTGTAATGGAGTCAGGGAGTCCATGTAGGTGAACTATATGTTTAAAAAAAATCAGCTGTTTCAGAAGCAGTAGGCAGACCGTGAAGAGGCACGAAATGTGCCATTTTTGAGAATTGGTCAACAACAACACAGATCGTGTTGTAGTTTGAAGAAGGAGGGAGTTCCACTATGAAGTCCATCGCAATGTGTTGCCATGGCCTATCTGCCACAGGGAGTGACAAAAGATAACCATATGGAGGAGTATGTGATGCTTTACATTTGGATCATACGGCACAGGTTTTCACATATTCCTTGACACTGAGTACCAAATTAGGTCACCAGAAATCTCTTTTGTATGAGATGTAAAGTTTTACGGTATCCTGGATGGCCAGACAATGGAGTATCATGTGCTTTATGGAGTATCTCATCTCTTAAGGTGAGAGGGACATATAATTGTCGTCCATGGTACAACAACCCATTGGGGTGTTTCTTCAATGTGGGACTGTTGATCATTAGATCAGTGGAGAGGTGAAATTTAAACAGATCTGTCTTACCTAGTGTGAGACCGATGATCCTATCAGAGGGTATCACTGTGTCAGGGGGCCTTGTTTGCTCTGGTATAGAACCGTATCTGGAAAGGGCGTCAGCCTTGGCATTCTTGAAGGCAGGGGGATATGTGATGATGAAGTCGAATCTTGTGAAGAACAAACTCCAACGTACCTGGTGTGCATAAAGAGATTTATTAGTCCTTAGGTATTGTAAGTTCCTATGATCGGTGTATACTATAATAGGGTACTTAGCTTCTTCTAGGAGGTGTCTCCAGAACTCGAGTGCTGCTTTAATTGCTAATAGCTCCTTCTCACCTATCGCATAGTTTAATTCAGCTGTATTCATGGTTCTGGAGAAATAGGCAACCGCATGCATAGGTTCTTTAGGTGAAGATTGCTGCGATAACACTGCTCCGATAGCATAGCTGGAAGCATCCACTTCCAAGAAATACTGTTTGGTTGGGTCTGGGAACTGTAAGATAGGAGCAGAAACAAATTTAGCCTTGAGTAATTCAAAGGAACGGTTTGCTTCTTGGATGCTTTCTTAGTTAGAGAGGTGAAATGTTTTACTACCCCAGAGAAGTCTTGTATAAATTTCCTATAAAAGTTTGTGAAGCCAAGAAATCTTTGCACCTCCTTCTTTGAGGTAGGGATAGGCCAGTTTATAACTGCATCCACCTTATTATTCTCCATACGTATCCCAAAGGGGGAGATGTGGTACCCAAGGAAAGTGATTGATTCAGAGTGGAAGATACATTTTTCTGCCTTAGCATATAAGTGGTTTTGTCTAAGCATAAGGAGGACTTTTTTAACCCTTTAAGGACACAGCTTTCAGTTTGCTCAATTGTTTTATGACGGAAAAATTCCGTCATATGTCCTTAAGAGGTTAACATGTTTAATGTGGTCTTCTAAGGAATCTGAGTATATTAAGATGTCATCAAGGTAAATTACAATATAAGTGTCAAGGAGGTCCCTGAATAAATGATTAATGAAATACTGGAAAGTGGCTGGGGTGTTACATAAGCCGAATGGCATTACAGTGTATTCGTATAACCCATAGCGGGTACGAAATGCTGTCAACCATTCATCGCCTTCTTTTATGCAAATCAAGTTGTAAGCGCCTCTCAAATCCAATTTGGTATACAACTTTGCCCCCTGAAGGCGTTCTATCAATTCCGGTATCAACGGGAGGGGATATCTATTTTTGTTGGTGCATTTGTTTAGCTCCCTATAGTCAATAATAGGTCTTAAACTCTTATCTTTGTTCCTCACAAAGAAGATACCTGCACCAGCTGGTGAAGTTGATGGGCAGATAAACCCTTTTTTTAAGGTTTTCGTCCAGGTACTCTTTGAGGTGAATAAGCTCAGGTTGGGACAAGGGGTAAATATGACCATAAGGAATTTTAGATCCAGGAATGAGGTCAATAGGACAATCAAAACTTCTGTGAGGAGGTAGGGTTTGTGCTTGTTTCTTATCAAAAACATCACTGAATTCGGAGTACACCTGAGGTAACTGTTGTATGTCTACATGTAATATGACCTGAAGCTGTAAACAGTGTGTGGAGCAATAGTATGAATCAAAAGAAACAGAAACTTTATTCCATAGTATAGTAGGTTGATGCTTTTTTAGCCAAGGTAGCCCCAATATAAGAGGGAATAACGGTGAACGAATGATCTCAAATGTGCAGGTCTCAGAATGACCTGATGGGAAACCTACTGAGATGGGTGCAGTATGATGCGTGATAGGTCCTGAGTTAATAAAAGAACCGTCAACAACACAGATAGCAAGTGAATTGTGTTTTTTAATTATGGGTATTTTATAAGTGTGAACAAAGTTGATATCAACAAAATTGCTAGTAGCTCCAGAGTCAATCACGACTTGAGTGGGGACTTGATGGTGTTGCCACTGCAGGGAAACAAAAACAATAAAGTGAGAGGAAGGCTGAACACTGTCATGAGAGTTGTAACAAGATTTGTTTATCTTACCCTTTTTTGACTTAAGCAAGAGGGGACATTCCTTCACCTCATGGTCCTTGGCTGCACAATATAGGCAGAGGTTGTTTAGCCTACGGCGTACCTTCTCCTCTGGTTTTAGGGGACCTCTTATAAAGGCGATATTCATGGGCTCATCCTGAGCTTTTGTAGGCAGAGATGGGGCCACGGCATAGGGTCTTTTAGATCCTTTCTCAAAGTTCCTCTCTCTGAGTCTGCGATCAATTGAGATACAAAGGCCTAGATTTAGAGTTCGGCGGTAGCCGTCAAAACCAGCGTTAGAGGCTCCTAACGCTGGTTTTGGCCGCCCGCTGGTATTTGGAGTCAGTGATTAAAGGGTCTAACGCTCACTTTACAGCCGCGACTTTTCCATACCGCAGATCCCCCTACGCCATTTGCGTAGCCTATCTTTTCAATGGGATCTTTCTAACGCTGGTATTTAGAGTCGTTTCTGCAGTGAGCGTTAGAGCTCTAACGACAAGATTCCAGCCGCCTGAAAAAAGCAGGAGTTAAGAGCTTTCTGGCTAACGCCGGTTTATAAAGCTCTTAACTACTGTACCCTAAAGTACACTAACACCCATAAACTACCTATGTACCCCTAAACTGAGGTCCCCCCACATCGCCGCCACTCGATTAAAATTTTTAACCCCTAATCTGCCGACCGCCACCTACGTTATACTTATGTACCCCTAATCTGCTGCCCCTAACCCCGCCGACCCCTATATTATATTTATTAACCCCTAACTTGCCCCCCACAACGTCGCCGCAAGCTACTTAAAATAATTAACCCCTAATCTTCCGACCGCAAATCGCCGCCACCTACGTTATCCCTATGTACCCCTAATCTGCTGCCCCTAACATCGCCGACCCCTATGTTATATTTATTAACCCCTAATCTGCCCCCCACAACGTCGCCTCCACCTGCCTACACTTATTAACCCCTAATCTGCCGAGCGGACCTGAGCGCTACTATAATAAAGTTATTAACCCCTAATCCGCCTCACTAACCCTATCATAAATAGTATTAACCCCTAATCTGCCCTCCCTAACATCGCCGACACCTACCTTCAATTATTAACCCCTAAACTTCCGATCGGAGCTCACCGCTATTCTAATAAATGGATTAACCCCTAAAGCTAAGTCTAACCCTAACACTAACACCCCCCTAAGTTAAATATAATTTTTATCTAACGAAATAAATTAACTCTTATTAAATAAATGATTCCTATTTAAAGCTAAATACTTACCTGTAAAATAAATCCTAATATAGCTACAATATAAATTACATTTATATTATAGCTATTTTAGGATTAATATTTATTTTACAGGCAACTTTGTAATTATTTTAACCAGGTACAATAGCTATTAAATAGTTAAGAACTATTTAATAGTTACCTAGTTAAAATAATAACAAATTTACCTGTAAAATAAATCCTAACCTAAGATATAATTAAACCTAACACTACCCTATCAATAAAATAATTAAATAAACTACCTACAATTACCTACAATTAACCTAACACTACACTATCAATAAATTAATTAAACACAATTGCTACAAATAAATACAATTAAATAAACTATCTAAAGTACAAAAAATAAAAAAGAACTAAGTTACAGAAAATAAAAAAATATTTACAAACATAAGAAAAATATTACAACAATTTTAAACTAATTACACCTACTCTAAGCCCCCTAATAAAATAACAAAGACCCCCAAAATAAAAAATTCCCTACCCTATTCTAAAATACAAAAATTGCAAGCTCTTTTACCTTACCAGCCCTGAACAGGGCCCTTTGCGGGGCATGCCCCAAGAATTTCAGCTCTTTTGCCTGTAAAAAAAAACATACAATACCCCCCCCCCAACATTACAACCCACCACCCACATACCCCTAATCTAACCCAAACCCCCTTAAATAAACCTAACACTAATCCCCTGAAGATCTTCCTACCTTGTCTTCACCATCCAGGTATCACCGATCCGTCCTGGCTCCAAGATCTTCATCCAACCCAAGCGGGGGTTGGCGATCCATAATCCGGTGCTCCAAAGTCTTCCTCCTATCCGGCAAGAAGAGGACATCCGGACCGGCAAACATCTTCTCCAAGCGGCATCTTCTATGTTCTTCCATCCGATGACGACCGGCTCCATCTTGAAGACCTCCAGCGCGGATCCATCCTCTTCTTCCGACGACTAGACGACGAATGACGGTTCCTTTAAGGGACGTCATCCAAGATGGCGTCCCTCGAATTCCGATTGGCTGATAGGATTCTATCAGCCAATCGGAATTAAGGTAGGAATTTTCTGATTGGCTGATGGAATCAGCCAATCAGAATCAAGTTCAATCCGATTGGCTGATCCAATCAGCCAATCAGATTGAGCTCGCATTCTATTGGCTGTTCCGATCAGCCAATAGAATGCGAGCTCAATCTGATTGGCTGATTGGATCAGCCAATCGGATTGAACTTGATTCTGATTGGCTGATTCCATCAGCCAATCAGAATATTCCTACCTTAATTCCGATTGGCTGATAGAATCCTATCAGCCAATCGGAATTCGAGGGACGCCATCTTGGATGACGTCCCTTAAAGGAACCGTCATTCGTCGTCTAGTCGTCGGAAGAAGAGGATGGATCCGCGCTGGAGGTCTTCAAGATGGAGCCGGTCGTCATCGGATGGAAGAACATAGAAGATGCCGCTTGGAGAAGATGTTTGCCGGTCCGGATGTCCTCTTCTTGCCGGATAGGAGGAAGACTTTGGAGCACCGGATTATGGATCGCCAACCCCCGCTTGGGTTGGATGAAGATCTTGGAGCCAGGACGGATCGGTGATACCTGGATGGTGAAGACAAGGTAGGAAGATCTTCAGGGGATTAGTGTTAGGTTTATTTAAGGGGGTTTGGGTTAGATTAGGGGTATGTGGGTGGTGGGTTGTAATGTTGGGGGGGGGTATTGTATGTTTTTTTTTACAGGCAAAAGAGCTGAAATTCTTGGGGCATGCCCCGCAAAGGGCCCTGTTCAGGGCTGGTAAGGTAAAAGAGCTTGCAATTTTTGTATTTTAGAATAGGGTAGGGAATTTTTTATTTTGGGGGTCTTTGTTATTTTATTAGGGGGCTTAGAGTAGGTGTAATTAGTTTAAAATTGTTGTAATATTTTTCTTATGTTTGTAAATATTTTTTTATTTTCTGTAACTTAGTTCTTTTTTATTTTTTGTACTTTAGATAGTTTATTTAATTGTATTTATTTGTAGCAATTGTGTTTAATTAATTTATTGATAGTGTAGTGTTAGGTTAATTGTAGGTAATTGTAGGTAGTTTATTTAATTATTTTATTGATAGGGTAGTGTTAGGTTTAATTATATCTTAGGTTAGGATTTATTTTACAGGTAAATTTGTTATTATTTTAACTAGGTAACTATTAAATAGTTCTTAACTATTTAATAGCTATTGTACCTGGTTAAAATAATTACAAAGTTGCCTGTAAAATAAATATTAATCCTAAAATAGCTATAATATAAATGTAATTTATATTGTAGCTATATTAGGATTTATTTTACAGGTAAGTATTTAGCTTTAAATAGGAATCATTTATTTAATAAGAGTTAATTTATTTCGTTAGATAAAAATTATATTTAACTTAGGGGGGTGTTAGTGTTAGGGTTAGACTTAGCTTTAGGGGTTAATACATTTATTAGAATAGCGGTGAGCTCCGGTCGGCAGATTAGGGGTTAATAATTGAAGGTAAGTGTCGGCGATGTTAGGGAGGGCAGATTAGGGGTTAATACTATTTATGATAGGGTTAGTGAGGCGGATTAGGGGTTAATAACTTTATTATAGTAGCGCTCAGGTCCGCTCGGCAGATTAGGGGTTAATAAGTGTAGGTAGGTGTCGGCGACGTTGTGGGGGGCAGATTAGGGGTTAATAAATATAACATAGGGGTCGGCGATGTTAGGGCAGCAGATTAGGGGTACATAGGGATAACGTAGGTGGCGGCGGTTTACGGAGCGGCAGATTAGGGGTTAAAAGTGTAATGCAGGGGTCAGCGATAGCGGGGGCGGCAGATTAGGGGTTAATAAGTGTAAGGCTAGGGGTGTTTAGACTCGGGGTACATGTTAGAGTGTTAGGTGCAGACGTAGGAAGTGTTTCCCCATAGGAAACAATGGGGCTGCGTTAGGAGCTGAACGCTGCTTTTTTGCAGGTGTTAGGTTTTTTTTCAGCTCAAACAGCCCCATTGTTTCCTATGGGAGAATCGTGCACGAGCACGTTTTTGAGGCCGGCCGCGTCCGTAAGCAACTCTGGTATCGAGAGTTGCATTTGCGGTAAAAATGCTCTACGCTCCTTTTTTGGAGCCTAACGCAGCATTTGTTTGAACTCTCGATACCAGAGTTAAATTTATGGTGCGGCCAGAAAAAAACCCGCGGAGCGTTAACAGCCCTTTTACCGCCAAACTCCAAATCTAGCCGTTAGTGTCATGATGGTTTCCAGGTCTTCGGGGATTACTGTGCAAGCAAGCTCATCTTTTAGGGAATCAGAGAGTCCAATCCGAAATTGGTTCCTCAGGGCTGTGTTGTTCCAGGGAGTGTCAGGAGCCTACCTTTTGAATTCGGCAATATACTCCTCTACGGGGCGCCTCCCTTGTTTGAGACTTCTAATTGAGGTTTCTGCTGTATTCTGCTTGTCATGATCCTCGTATAACAAGGACATGGCATTAAAAAATGAGTCGAGGGAGTTGAGTATGGGGTCGTTGTTTTCATAGTAAGCATTTACCCAACTTTTGGCTTCACCTCTGAGGTAGGAAATTGCTGTTAAAACTTTAATTTTTTCCGTCGGATAACTGCGGGGTTTGAGGGAAAAAAAAGTTTACAGGAATTCCTGAATTCACGAAAAAGGGTTCTATCCCCAAAGAACTTCTCCAGTGCGGAGACCTGGGGTTCAGGAGGTATCACTTCCAATGATGGGGGCTTGGCAGTCACTTGTTCACGGATATATTTCCGGAGTTCCTGATTCTCAGTTTGCATATCCCTGAGTCCTTGTATCATCAGATCCATATTCTGAGCAAGCGCCCCCACACGGTTAGTAAGTTCTGTTATGTCCATCTGTGGAACAGGTATACATATATAGGTATGCTTTTTGTGGCTAGGTAATATGTCAAGATACGGTGCAATATGATAAGTACCTATAGTATACCTTAGCTCCACTCAGTCTCACACCACACCTTGGGAGTTAATATCATGTAACTCTCTAGTTATGCTCATAGAACTGAGGGTGACCGTGTTAGGGTCAAGATGTTAATAAATAAGTGTCAGTAGATGTTAAGAGAATCTATGTGTGGGAGCATAATAATGTAAGGTAACATATATCATGTGTAGAATATTCATAAATGACCTACTATGAGCTCATAGATTTAAAGCAGGTTAACCATATAATTATAGTGCATGCAGTTGGGTATTATTTCTATGATCATAGATGTTTAGATTAGTTATTATCAGGAAACATAGTAAGCCATATTCCATGTATCTGTAGAAACTGATATACTTTTGCACAATAAGAAAGTCAGGGGCCCTTTAAGAGCATTTGTATCGGTAGCAACTGTGAACAGACTTGCAGAGCCCAATAAGAATGTCAGGGGCCCTTTAAGAGTGTTTGTATCAGTAACAACTGTGAACAGACTTGCAAAGCAAAATAAGAAAGTCAGGGGCCCTTTAAGAGCGTTTGTATCAGTAACTGTGAACAGACTTGTAAAGCACATGAGGCAGACAGATGTAATGAAACAGGGAAGCTGTGGGACCCTGCACAGTGCATAGGAATGAAGAGGCAGTAGCAGGAACCACTTTACCTTTAGCTGACGGCCCCGGTAGTGAAATCCAAACCTCTAGTCCACAAGTCCGGATCCTAAGTGCTGATGACGTCACACGCTGCAGCGTGTTCACAGATGAGCAATAGAAGAACGGAACTATTGGAATATTGCCAGGCTTGATAGTTCCTAAGGCACAACAAAGAGGGTTGCCAGTTGAGGGCTGCAGTGAGTAAACTGCCTGCGGAAACAAGATTCAGTTAGAGTCAATTAGGCAGCAAATAGTACAGGCTGAGTAGCTGGGAATCCTGGGAAATCCAAATTACCTAGCAGTGAAGGGAAGCATTGGGATGTCTTAAATATGAATGCCTAAACACCTGTGAGGAGGTCTTAAAGGGAAAGTAGCAACAAGAGTAATCTATGCTTACATGTTCCTGACACCCGGCCAGCCAGAAAGGGGTTAGGCAGTCATAGATCAGCTCTTCTGTGAGGGTGTACAGATCACAAAACAAGGACAACCAAGAGTCTGTGAGATTGCAATTGCTGTGAAAAGGCCAAATCCAGCGTGAAAATGGAGGAGGCTGGGTAGTAGGGGGTGGGGGTTTAGCCTTGACAGCATGGTATCCATGACAGTGCTCCCCCCTTAAAAAATTCCAGAAGACATGGCTAGATCCACACACGGGTTGGCCTGGGGTGGTCCAGGGAGCTATCCCAACTCAGTTTGCCGGGAAAGTCCGTCAGCATTCCCATTAGTTTTTCCTGGACGATATTGGATAGTGAAGTTGAAAGGCTCCAAGGCTAAACTCCACCGCAACAGCCGTCCATTGTTCCCCAAAACTCTGTTGAGTCAAAACAGGGGGTTGTGGTCCATGAGAACGGTGAAGGCCCGTCCGTAAAGGTAGCTTTGTAGTTTTTTAAGGGCCCACACCAGGGCCAGACATTCCTTCTCCACCACCACATAGCCTACTTTTCTGGGCAAGAGCTTCCTACTGATGTAGGCTATGGGGTGTTCATGTCCTTCTTCATACACCTGTCTCAGCACTGCTCCCAACCCAAACATAGAGGCATCTGTATGGACATCAAAATGTTTGGTTGGGTTAGGAGTGGCCAGGATAGGGACAGAAATCAAGGCTGTCTTTAGGCTTTGGAAGGCGGCCTCACACTCGAGGGACCACAGGATCTGTCGGGGCAACTTTCAGGTTAGGTCAGTCAGGGGTTTGGCCAGGGCACTGTAGTTGGGGACAAACTTGCGGTAGTACCCTGCAGTCCCTAGGAAAGCTAAGACTTGGATCTTGGTCTTGGGGGTTGGCCAGTTTGCGACTGCCACATTCTTGGCCAGCTCTGGCCACTGCTTCCCGCAATCTACTCAGTGTCCAAGGTACTGGACCTCTGAGCGCCCTATGATATATTTGTCGGGCTTAAGGGTCAGACCGGCAGCCCTGATGCAGTCTATAGCTATGCCTAGATGGACCAAATGGTCCTCCCAGGTGTCGCTGTAGACAGCAATGTTGTCCAGGTATGCGCAGGCATAATTCTGGAGGCCATCCAGGAGGTGATCTACCATCCTCTGGATGGTCGCCAGAGCATTCTTCATTCCAAACGGCATGACTTTAAACTGGTATAGGTCAAATGGGATGATGAATGATGACTTCGGAATGGACTCCAGGTCTAGGGGGATCTGCCAGTACCCCTTACAAAGGCCAAAGGTGGTGAGGAAGTTGCCGTGGGCAATGCGGTCTAGAAGGTCATCGACCTGGTGCATAGGGTAGGAATCGGTGGTGGTTCTGTCATTGAGCCTACAGTAGTCAATGCAGAATCGGGTGGTCCCATCCCATTTGGTTATCATGGACGGCTCAATGGCACCCATGTCCAGCATCTCCCTAAGCTCACTGCGCATATTTTCCCTAACTGACTCGAGGACCCAGTATGCTGGCTGAAGCAGGGGTGCCTATGCCGGGGTCTCCACTCTGTGCACTGCTACCGTGGTGTACCTAGGGGTAGTGAAGAACATGTGCCACCAGTTCCCTAGCACATCTCTGACTTGCTCCCTCTGCCTAGTCCCTAGCCTCTCATCTAACTGTATGTCACCTATGCCTGGGGGCACCCTATTCCGCCTGGGGAACTCCGGCATGGGAAGAATCTCTGAGTCCTCCAGGGCCGGAGCAGATATGGCGGCAATGTCCTCTGGCCTTTCCTGGTATGCCTTCAGCATGTTCACATGAAAGTCATCAGAGCATTTGGCTAAAAGATAGGTTGTATCACACAGCTGTTCTACCACTCGATAGGGTCCCTGCCAGGAAGCCTGTAGCTTATCTGTTTTGACCAGGACCTTCTTCCCTATGTCTAGGGTCCGGTTATGAGCAATCCAGTCTTACCACTGCTTCTGCCTACCTTGAGCGACCTGAAGGTTTTCTCACATCCTCTCAGTGAGGTCCTTCAGTCGGTCCCTGAACTCTAGGACATACCCCACCATGGAGTGTCCTTCCTCCCCAACTGATCCTTCCCAGTGGGCTCTTAAGAGGTCTAGGAGCCCCCTCACCATCCAATCATATACTAATTTAAAGGGGGAGAACCCAGTAGATTCCTGGGGCACCTCTCGGTATGCAAACAGGAGGTGTGGCAGATATCTCTCCCAGTCTTTGTGAGAGGCCGGGAACATCCTAAGCAATTGCTTCAGGGTATCGTAGTCTGGGCATGGAAGGGAGAGCTTTGCAGGGGGTTTATCTCGCAAAGCTTCCATAGCTGCCAGGTTAGCTCAGCAGTGAACTGGGTTCTTGGTCTGAGATCAGTTCCCGGGGGAATTCTACCCTGGCAAATATCTGGAGCAGTTTCTCTGCCACTGTCTCAGCCTGGATATTGAACAGGGTGATTGCCTTCGGGTACCGGCATGGCTCCCCCCATAGACTTTTGGACCTCCATCATTTTGAGTTGGTGGTGTTGGATATTAGCTGAGTGATTACCCCCTCAGGTGGGGTGTTCTCATAGAGAGCCAGTCGCCACTGGATCTCCCTCTGGACCTTAGACATTACTGTCTCTCCCGTCGACACCTCACTGGGCCACTCACTGTTCTGGTCACTATCAGACCCACCAGCCAGCTCATTAGCCCATTCACCTTCCATCAGTTCAGCGATGATTGCTGCCTTAGACTTGTTGCCGGTGACTTTTCCCAGAGCTTCCAACAAATCTTTGAGCATACTCTTCCTGTGCTCAGCTTACTGCTGCTCTATCTGAAGAGGACTTCAGTTGGTGGTTTGGATGTTCCAGGTTGACGGAGGCATCCCACCGCTGCCAACCAGTTGTGACGTACACTGGCTACCTTGGCCGGGTAGCTCCACCAGTGGGGTCCTTACTAAACCTGGAACATGCTGCTATGTAGCGGAGAAAAATGATTACAGCAGAGCCCATCCAAATAACCAGACAAAACCAGTATTAAGGTGGAACAAGAACAACTTTATTGTGGAAACACACTGTTTATATACCAACACTCGTTTTGATAAGGAGTCTTATCAGACCCCCAGATCTCCTGCCATTCCTGCCCCTCCAGACAGGCTGGTGCCCTCCCATAGTGTCCATAGTCTTATAGAGTCCTAAGGTGTAAGCTTTCAGAGGTGATCCCCTTAAAAGGTAAAGCAAAAGATCACAACTGCAGACTTGAACACATAAAGTGTTGTATCACCAATATACTTCAGGCTATTAATCAGCATAGACTGGTCGATATTAAGTGAAAATAAGTTAATGTTATTTTTAAATAATAAAGTAGAAAGTATGTCTTTCAACAAAGGATACCGGGAGGAAGTATCAATGCTTACTTTCAGTATTATGTTATGTTTACTACTGACACTTGTCAGAAGAAACAACAGGTAATGCTATGAGTATTTCAAATAGTGGTGGTAAGAGGAATAAGCTAGTAGGAGCTGCAGACTTAATTACTTAAGAGCGCATAAGCCAGAGTGACAACGGCACTTCAGGAGTTGGTACAAATTAGAAACCTGTTGCATAGAGAATAGTCACTAGTTGTGAGCAGCTGGAGTCTTTACACTTACAAGCGTGTTCTGAGCAGAGCCGACTCTGTTACTGACAGGTGAAAAACCGTAGCCGCTACAGAGCGGAGCTGAGAGGAGGAGTGGGTGGAACAGACCTTTGAGTGACAGCAGCTTGTAGTCTGTAGCTCCGGACAAACGATGACGTTATGCAGTCAGTGAATTTGAGTGACAGCGGTTTACGCTGTTTGAGTATACGGCTCAGAATATTAAGTTGCTTGAACTAAGGTGCAAAGGGAGTTATATAAGCCAGTAGCTTCAATCTGCCATAGAAAGTCACTGAAGGAAAGGCTTAATATCCAAGATGTTTTAAACAGGATTAGGATATCTCAGAGTAGAGCGGCACTTGCGAATGTAGACAAGAAACAGAGACTCCTTTATAGAAACAAAGCAATCCCAAGTTAGTAATCCAATACTGGAAAAGATGATATAAGTTGAATCTTTGCAAGTAGATTTTGTAATCCAAAGATTTAGGCTTAATTCTGATTCACAGGAGCAAAGTTGCTGTGATGCTGTTAGCTGCTGCAAGTCTAATTACTAAGCACCTGTTTGCAGTCAGGTGACGAGGGAGTGCAGGTAAGGGAGAGAAGGGAGTGCAGGTAAGGGAGAGAAAGAAAAGGTGGCCTGGAATCCTTACATAAGGATATAGAGGTGGCAGTTTTGGGGTAATCCCGGGGGAGCGGCAGCACTCCAAGTGTGTCGTTGTAAATCCCTCGGTCCCCATATGCTACAGGCCCGTGGCTGGGGGCCAGAGCGGCAGCTGATCAAGCAGTCACCCGGTAGGCCAAGGGGAGTAGATTTGTAGAGCGTGGTCCGAAACTCCAAGTTCCCAAGGGAGCTCCTTTCCGGTGATCACCCCACCTATGGCCCTCCCTAGGGGGTATCAATCCCCAAAAGAGCAGAGCTCTGGTGCAAAGGGCCGCTGGAGTGACCTGGGGTAAGTGCCAGTGGGTATTCGGGTAGGCGCGTCCGGCTGGTAGTTCTAGGAGCCCGGCCAGCCGGAAAGGGGTTAGGCGGTCAGGGATCAGCTTTTCCCTGAGGGCATACAGATCACAAAACAAGGACAACCAAGAGTCTGGGAGATCACAAATGCTGTGAAACGGCCAAATCCAGTGTGAAAATGGAGGGGGCTGGGTAGTAGCGGGTGGGGGTTTAGCCTTGACAGCCTGGTATCGGTGACAGGTCCATTTTATGTAAACCCTGGAGATGGTTGTGTGTGAAAATCCCAGTAGATCAGCAGTTTTTTTAAATACTCAGACCAGCCTTTCTGGCACCAACAAATATGCCACGCTCAAAGTCATTTAAATCCCCTGTTTTCCCCATTCTGATGCTCGGTTTGAACTTCATCAATTCAGCTTCACCACGTATAGATGCCTAAATGCGTTGAGTTGCTGCCATGTAATTGGCTGATTAGCAATTTGTGTTACCAAGCAATTGAACAGGTGTACCTAATAAAGTCGCTGGTGATTGTATATATGTGTGTGTGTGTTATTACTAATAAACACAACAAGCTAACAAATACATTTTAACGTATATGCAATACTTAAAACAATATGCAATATACATGGATACCATTTTAAATATTGAATATCAATGCATCTACAATGTTTGAAATAAAATGCATGGTCATTTATAATGCATATTAGTTTAAATATTGGTTATAAATTAAAATTGAGATATTCTTGCTTTATGTGTTTATTATTTTAGCTATAAATATATTTTTAAAATATAGATATGTTATAAAAGACAGCTGCATTATAATTATAATATTAGATAACTGCATTTCTGGGTTGTCGTTAGGTGATTAAGGCCTACTACATGCTTACTAGCAAGAAAATATTTTATTTTAAATTCTAATCATCCAATAGAAAATAAATTATAGGGATTGACTGATTAAAAACAGCCAATATGGATGAAGTTGTACCCCTATATAAAGGGGTTTCACCCTTCTGGAAATTCAGTGTGCGGTGACAACTGCATAAAGAAGATGAGGGCACTGGGATAAGTGCTGAAGATTAGAAGAAAGAAGATGCGAAACAGAGGCCTGCATGAAAATGGGCTCCCCTGCGTCTGTAGTCTGGATGAAGAGGGTCCCGGCAAGGAAGAAGATGCGGAAGAGGCCCCCGAACACCTTTGCCAGGAAGATGGGCCCCCGATACCTGGACCCGGGATGAAAAGGGCCCAACATTGGAATTTAGCAGATAGAGTACAAACTTTGGGGTTGTAAAAATGTGGTTAATACCAAAAAGCACTAATATTTGGGTTACCCTAAACAATACAATTGCAATAATTTGCTCTTCTATTTCAGATAGATAATATAGTGTTATAAGGGACTGGTGCTGTGTATAGGGGTTACATTTTCATACATTTTCAGAATAGACACAGTAATAGGTGGCAAGACAAAGAAAAAACTTGAGGTGAAATCACCTCCTTAGTATTGTATGGCACAAAGGAGTTTTAAAAAAACCATAACCTTCATTGAAAAAATAATACATAAAAAATTGGAACATTTAAAAAGAGGTTATATTATTAACTGGGATGGTCCTATTATATAGGTCATAAAAGGAAACATGTATCACTTAATAGTTAGACCTATGATATATTAGTCCCACATGAACTTATTCTTAATTGAGCTAAGATGCCAAATAAGATTAAATTATTAATTAAAGTGTATAAGAGGTATCTCAATTAAAGATATTATATATGGTGAGATTAACAGAAGTAGAATCATGTGTCATCCCACTAATATATGGTAAGTTGTCTAAATTAAACTTCTACTTCTCCCATGTGAGGTTAATTCGGTTATAAGCACAAGCAAACCGTTGCAATAATTATTCAAAGAAACAGTGATACTAACATATAATAATATGTATTATATTGAGGTGAAAGGGAGTCAGACTATGATACTTAATTACTCTTACAGCGACCTAAATACAACATTTGACTCAGGTCTTAAACCTTATACAGGTAGCCCTCAGTTTATGCCGGGGTTAGGTTCCAGAAGGAATGGTTGTAAATCGAAACCGTTGTAAATTGAAACCCAGTTTATAATGTAAGTCAATGGGAAGTGAGGGAGTTAGGTTCCAGGCCCCTCTCAAAATTGTCATAAGTAACACCTAATACATTGTTTTTAAAGCTATGAAATTAAGACTTTAAATGCTAAACAGCATTATAAACCTAATAAAATAATCACACAACACAGAATATATAATTAAACTAAGTTAAATGAACAAAAACATTTGCTAAACAGCATTATAAACCTAATAAAATAATCACACAACACTTGTGTTGCATTTTTCTGCAAACAGTTCTTTCTATGCATTCCAATCTGGACTGATTTATAGACAGGAAGATCTTGTTCCTTTGAAATCTGCTTGATAGCTCAGGTCTGGTTAAACTTATTAATTTCAGCTTGCTTGGCTTTGCTGCAACACAAACGGACAGCTCCACCTACTGGATATTTTACTCAATGCACTGCTTCTCAATGCTTTTCAATAGCAGTCACATGACTGGAAAAAAAGGTTGTTATTCTGAAACGGTGTAAATTGAACCGTTGTAAACCGAGGGCCACCTGTATAAAGGACAGAAGTGCAGACCCTTAAAAATACATATAAGCCTAAATTACAGAAAGAAAGGGTAGAAACTAAATATGTTGCTACACACAAGACAGGGATTTCAGCACAACATTTTTATTTGTTCTGGTAATAATCAGACTTATTTTGGGGATTGTACATAGATCCTTCTTTACAATTTATACTTTCATGGCACCAAGCACTATTCCAATATAGTGGGGTCCTCTGAAATAGGTGTTGTACAAAACCCCCTAGTCTAACTTACCACAAATGATCATTGGGTCATTGATGTACATTTGATTTGAGTGCATTTACATATATCTGCAACTCATTTGTTTGTTTGTTGGTATATTAAAGTACAGGAGCAGTGTTACTTACAGACATAGATCCTCATGGATCACTATGATGGCCAATTTGTGGAGGTGTTGTTCTGTTAGGTAATTAGGGATATTTGCTCCTGCCTGTTCATTTATTTTTTGCCTATTGGTGTTTAGGTCTACAGAACATATTTGTCTCTGAGTACTTTTTGTTCATTTGTTTTCTCTATGGTTATGCAGATACCCTGCCTGTAGTGTATATGCACGATTTAAAAAAGCACTGTGTTTAACCATCTATATGGTGAGGTTTTTTGAATTATGTATAATAAAAATGTTGTGCTGAAATCCCTGTCTTGTGTGTAGCAACTTATTTAGTTTCTACCCTTTCTTTCTGTAATTTAGGCTTATATATAATAATATGTACCCTTGTAAGGGATGCAGATATACAATGTTATCAATGCTTCTTATGTAATGACTCACAAACACTGCTGTTATGAGTGTGCTGCAATATTGTGTGTCAATACGTTACGCGTGACATATGTTAAGTAACAGTGTATAAACTGTCTAATTAAATATGTATTCATGCATAGAAGAACTAAAGTAAAAGTATATCATCATATGTGACTATAGATGAATGCAGCTACTAAAATGTAAGCATATATATTGCTAGTATATATCCTACATATAGCCACTAAATGGGATTATTAAATTGAATATTTGATTATGTTAGACATGTGCGATTCGCTACGGATCGATTCGGAAATTCGGCCGAATTCGTAAAATTCGGGATTCAGATCGATTCGGATTTCCAAATTAAAATAGTGCTGAATTTACAGAATAAATCCGAATTAGTTCGGATTTATTCAGATTTATTCGGTAGATTCGGATGGCCATGGATTACACTAGTATTGTACAGTATATTAGGTTATATCACTCTGCTATGGGTTACACCTAATATACAGTACATAATACTAGTCTAATACACAGCACATCCCACCGAATTCCGAATTTCCGAACCAAACCAAATCGAACCGAATCCAGCCAAATGTATTCGAATCCGAATGAATCAGAAACTAATCCGAACCGAATTGATTCAAATTTTTCTGAATTTGAATCGATCCGAACCGAAATTTGAAAAAATCCGCCTCGATCCGAACCGAACCAAATTTTTTCGCCATGCACATATCTAGATTATGTAATATTAGGCAGCACTCGTGCTAATATATCCTTGTCAGTGTGAGTATGATTTAAGTGTTTACGCTAGATTGTTTAAAAAAATAACAAAATAAAATCTATCTAAGAAACCTATCCTGAAAAATAAAATGTAAAATTAAAGCCTATTCTTCAAAATAAAAAAAAACATCCAGAAAAAGCCCTAACTAACCCCAAAGTTTTCACAAATTTTCAGCATAGACACTGAGAGAAGTATAAACTGGCAAGCAATTCTATCAGCCAATCGGAATGTAAGGGACGCCATCTTGGATGATGTCATTTAAAGGGAAAATTCATTCTTTAGAAAATGTTGTCAGAAGAGGATGCTCCGTGCCGGATGTCTTGAAGATGGAGCCGCTCCGCGCCGGATGGATGAAGATAGAAGATGCTGTCTGGATGAAGACTTCTGCCTGGTTGGAAGAAGACTTCGGCCCGCTTGGATGAAAACTTCTGCCAGCTTTGCTGAGGACTGCTTCATTGAGGATGGATGTCGAGTCTTCAAAAACTGTAAGTGGATCTTCGGGGGTTAGTGTTAGTTTTTTTTTAAGGGTTTATTGGGTGGGTTTTATTTTTAGGTTAGGGACTTTGGGCAGAAAAATAACTAAATGCCCTTTTAAGGGCAATGCCCATCCAAATGTCCTTTTCAGGGCAATGGGGAGCTTAGGTTTTTTTGTTGGGGGTGTTTATATTTTTATGTACAGGTAAAAGAGCTGATTTCTTTGGAGCAATTTCCCGCAAAAGGCCCTTTTAGGGGCTATTGGTAGTTTATTGTAGGCTAGAGGTTTTTTTTCTTTTGGGGGGGTTATTTTCATAGGGCTATTAGATTAGGTGTAATTAGTTTAAATATTTGAAAATTTATTTTATTCATTTTATTTTGTGTAATTTAGTGTTTGTTTTTTTTTGTAACTTAGTGTTTTTTATTTTGTGTAAATTAGTGTTTGTTATTTTGTGTAACTTAGTTGTTATTTTTTGTAACTTAATAATTTGTAATAGTATATTTAAATAATTTGATTAGGGTTAGGTTTTGAAATATCTAATATAGTATTAGTTAATTTAATTGTTAGTTTAATGTAATTTTAGTATAAAAGTTAGGGTAGGTTAATTAGTAGATTAATATAGTTTAATGTAATTGTAGGATAATAGTTAGGGTAGGTTAATTAGTAGTTTAATATAGTTTATTTTAATTCTAAAGGTAAGTTTAAATTTATTATAAGATAGGGATGAGTTAATATTTAATGTAAAGTTAGCAGGTTGTTAGATTTAGGGGTTAATAGCTTAATTTAGTTTATGGCGATGTGGGGGGGTTGGCGGTTTAAGGGTTAATATGTTTAGTAAAAGGTTGTGATGTGGGAGGCCAGGGGTTTAGGGGGTTAATACATTTATTTAGTTGTGGCAGGGTCCGTGAGCGGCGGGATAGGGGTTAATACATTATTTAGGTGGCGGCGTGGTCGGGGGAGCGGCGGAATAGGGGTTAATAACATTATGTAGGTGGCGGCAATGTCGGGGGCGGCAGATTAGGAGTGTTTAGACCCGGGGTACATGTTAGGGTGTTAGGTGTAAACGTTACTTTTATTCTAGCATAGAAATCAATGGGATAACTGGCAGCATCAAACATAAGCTTTCGCTGCTTTCAGACTCCCATTGATTCCTATGGCATCCGCGGCCTCCAGGGTGGCGGATTGAAAAGCAGGTACGCTGGGCCGGAATAGTGGCGAGTGTACCTGTTAGGAGTTTGATAACTTGCAAAAGTTATCAGATAGTGCCGAATGTATATTTGGAACATCTGTAATGAGGTGAGTATCGATCTGTGTCGGACTGAGACCGGCGGATCGTATGTTACGTCACAGATTTCAACTTTTGCTGGTCTGTAGGCTTTGATAAATAGGGTGATTCAAGCTTGTCACATTTACTGCGGAATTCCAGCATATTTGCAGTTGACGGCTTGATAAATAGGCTTCCATGTCTTCTCTCTACACTTTCTTTCCCCTTTCTCATAGTTCTTCACTCTTTTTTTCCCGCCACCTTTTCGTAACTCTATCTTCTTCTCCACTTTCCCTTTTCCTCTCCAATTTCTCTATCTCTTCCCCCGTTTATCCTCTCAGAAGTAACAGTCTAAGCACTAATGGGGTCCCTATATCCCTAGAGGTATAACATATCCTTGCCTTTTCACACACACACACACACACATATATATATATATATATATATATATATATATTATATTATATTATATTATATCCCTTTAGATAACCATCACCTAGATTACAAGTTTTGCGTTAGTTTTTTAACGCTGAAAAAATTGTTATTTCAGTGTTATAACAGCACCGCAGCCATTACAAGTCTTGTTAGTAAAGCTGTAACTCAAGCATTTTAGCCTGTAACGCAACTTCAGTCCCGCACACATAAAAATTAAGTTTTTTCATGGAACTTCCATAGCGCCAGTATTACAAGTTTTGCGGTGAGGCTAAAAAACTTGCGTTACAGCCTATACCGACAAGATCCGTTACGCCATCTGAGAGCAGTGGTTATTAGTTTTACGCAACAAAACTGTTACATGAAACTCATAACTAAAGTGTTACAAAGTACACTAAACACCCATTAACTACCTATTAACCCCTAAACCGAGGCCCTCCTGCATCACAAACACTAAATTAAAGTTATTAACCCCTAATCTGCTGCTCACGGCATCGCCGCCACTATACTAAAGTTATTAACCCCTATTTCCCCACACCCCAACATCTCCCACACTATAATAAATCCATTAACTCCTTTCCGCCGCTCCCTGACATCACCGCCACTAAATAAAGTTATTCACCCCTAAACCTCTGGCATCCCACATCACTACCACTAAATAAACCTATTTACTCCTAAACCATTAGCCCCCACATTGCAACAACCTAAATTAAACTATTAACCCCTAAACCTCACCCTAACCGTAACCCCAACACCCTCTAACTTTAACATAATTAAAATAGTGCTAAATTAAAGTTACAATTATTAACTAAATAATACCTTAAAACTAAATACTAACTTACCTGTGAAATAAAACCTAACGGCTAGATTTAGAGTTCGGCGGTAGATGGGCTGTTAACGCCACGCGTGTTTTATGTCTAACGCACGGCATTGTTTGACTCCGGTATTTAGAGTTAATATAAGACCATCTAACGATGCTCCTAACGCGTGTATGTCACACGCGTAATCCTGCCCGCGTTAGACAGTCTCCCATAGAGATCAATGGGAAAGGCAAAAAATAGCTTTTTTCACCTAACACTCGATCTCGCGAGAAATACGCACAGCTCGGTCATATGACGCATACCACATCATGCACAACAATAACACGCCGCAAATGTCACAACATCAATCAATCAACAAAGCACACAAGCATTACACATTCACAAGCGGGGGAAGTTTTAATACTATTTATACGTGGAATACGCATATACTTTAAGATGCGGAAAATCGCACAATAACAACAAGGATTAAAAAATATATACATACACTAAAAAAAAAATCGCATTCAATATCATTATATATTATGAAAAACATACATATACAACACTTCACGAAGAACACACCATCGCAAATTCACATTTAAAAAGAATACTATTGGACAATGTTAGAGAAAACGACCACTATGACATCATCGCATTCTACACATTCCACAAATACCAACTCAAAATGAGCATGCGCAAATTAACACACCTAATACACATTGCAATAATATTAATTGCTAATAAAGCACACCTGAACACTAATTACAATGGAAATTGGGACATCATTAAACATTTACACAGGGTATATAAGCACCACACAAGCAGGGCTTCTTTGACTGTGTTGCTGGTGGGTCTTTGGAGATTTAAGAATAGAGATTTTGCGATTTTTTGAGAGTGAGTTAGTGTTAGTGTGAGAGAGTCAGTTGGTAGTGTTAGCGTGAGAGAGTCAGTTGGTAGTGTTAGCGTCAGATAGTCAGTTGGTAGTGTTAGCGTGAGATAGTCAGTTGGTAGTGTTAGCGTGAGAGAGTGAGTGAGTTAGTGGGAGTTAGCGGGAGTGGGAGAGAGTCTGTTAGTGGGAGCGTGAGTGAGTTAGTGGGAGTTATTAGTGATAGTTGTTAGTGTGAGCGTCAGTTAGTGGTAGTTAGTGAGCGTTAGTGGGAGTGTTTGTTATTGAGAATTAGAAGTAGTGTTAGTTAGCGAGCGAGTGATTTATCTGTACACTTAACACATTTACACGCAAACACATTCAATACATACATACACTTATCAATAACACTACATACACTCCATACCCCCTACCCCTTCATACTACACTCCATACCCCATTCCTTGTAGTCCCATTCCCTTTCATCCCATTTACTCTTATCCCATACCCCATACCCATCCCATACCCATCCCCTAGTTACATTTAGTTTACATATCCTCCTTTTAGTCTTATTCTTTTCGTTTATTTAAATACTCCTTACCCTCTTTGTTTTTTTTTACATCCCTCACACTTTAAGCACCTTTTTTGTCTTTTTAGTTCTTTATTTTGACCCCCTTTCATTTCATCACACTCACTTTTTTTTTTATTATTTGGGGTTTAGTTTAGGGAGGAGATGGAGGCCAGGCAGGGGACAGGTAGAGGTGGGAGTAGAGGGAGGGGGAGAGGAACAGGGCAGGAAGGGGGGCAGGAAGGGGGGCAGGAAGCGGGGGTGGAAGCGGTGGGTGGACCCAGCCACTTGGTTCAAGATGACCAAGTGGCTGGGCCCAGTGGCGGTCAGAGTAGGGCTTCACAGTCCGGGAAACAGAGGGCATCGTCACAGGGGAAGGCCAAGGCGACTAGGGAGGCGAGGTTTACGATGGAGGAGAAGGAGGCCCTCGTAGAGGCCTATATGGCCAGGTATAGGATGCTGCAGCACCAGAAGACTACCCCGACTGACAGGAGGAGGCTCTGGAACGAGATTCGGAATGCAGTCAATGCAGTGGGTTGCCGGAACCGGGATATGGATTCCATCAAACATCGGTACCGGGACTGTAAACTTGAACTTAAAAAAAAGTTAAGCCTGGAGGCCCGACATGCCGCAGGGACCGGTGGCGGCCCTGCCCTTGAAATGGAGTACTGCAGATGGGAGGAAATGTTGCGGCCCAGCATCTCCGAGGTGGAAGTAGTCGGTATCGGAGGAATCGATACCGGGAACCTGCCACTCTCATCTGACGGTAAGCTCATTGAACAATAATTTCACATACGAATGTATTTCAATGGACACTATACGCAAACATTTACTTTCATGATTGAGGTAGCGAATACAATTTGACAAAACATTCAAATGTACTTATATTACATAATTTGATTCATTCTTGAGATATATTTTAATGAAGAAATAGCCATGCACACGGTGAAACAATCACAGGAGGCAGCTATATTCAGCTAACAATCAGAATCTTATAAACATATTTAGATATGCTTTTCAGCAAAGAATATCCAGAGAATGAAGCTAATTAGATAACAAAAGTACATTCGAAAGTTGATACTAAATGTATGCTTATAAATCATGAAAGATAAAACATTGGGTTTCATGTGTTAAGGATCCGATTAATGCTATTACGCTGTTTACACGCATTCTATTACTTAGCGGTTACATCAGTATCTAGGCTATAGGTTAGGTGTGCATTTAAACAGACTGAAAACAAACGCAAAAACATTCACATTGACCAGATATCACAAACACTGTTTAGAAAAAGCGGAAATCGTATTGATTGTTTGTTAGATTTCAAAGTGGATTAATGATTCTGCATTTGTAATTGTATCGTAAGCTAAGTCATTTAAACCTTTATTTGCAAATATGCTAATATATACATTTCTTTTTTTAATTTTTTTTTAATATACAGAGTCTGGGGACGAGGCAGCACAGCCTCCTGCATCTCCCCGGGATGAGAGTGGTGGTGAGGAATTCCCACTTCGGAGGGAAGAGGCCCCCCGTGACGAACAGCGCACGGGAGATGATCAAGAGGCCCCGGAAGCACAGGAGGATGCCGCTGAAGCCGCGGAACCCGAGGTCCCTCAAAGACCCGCACTCCGCCGTGCACGGGCACCCCGCCGTGCACGGGTTCAACAGGCACAACAAGAAGAAATAGCGGAGGTGCGGGTTCTACTGGAGTACATAGACCAGATGCGTACCTCCCGGATAGAAAACATAGAAGGACGACGCAGAATACTTGATGGGCAGAATCAAATAATTCAAGGCCAAAACGAAATAATCAGTATACTGAATACAATACAAGAAGGACAAACAAGAATGTTCAATCTTCATCAGGAAATGTTCACATTTTTCCGGGAGGCGCATGCTGGTCTACCTCCTGTTGCTGGGCCTCTTGTTGCTGGGCCTCTTGCTGCTGGGCCATCTCCTCCTGCCGGCCCATCTCATCCTCCTCCTCAGCCATCTACTCCTCCTCCTCCTCAGCCATCTTCTCCTCCTCCTCCTCAGCCATCTTCTCCTCCTCCTCCTCAGCCATCTACTCCTCACCTTGGTCGTCCCAGTACTCTTCCTTCCACTCCTCCCACAACAGCTCCAAGGAGGACTCTTCGGAGTCGGCAGTTGCCTCTCCCAGAGCCTCAGCCCCGTGGGAAGAGGGGAAGGAAGAGGAAGTAAGTATTTTTTTCCATCTTAAATTTTTTTTTTTGTGTAATGGATAGGTATGTGATGATGTGGTTTTCATACACTTGTGGACCACACTCTGTATATAATCGACTTCTATGGGACCGGGTCCATGGAGGAAGATTCTTTGCAGAGTGTGGGTTATAAGTGTGTGAAAACCACATCATCACATACCTATCCTTGTTCATGATATTGATTGGTTTCTGTGATGTGATGTCCAAACTGTTTCCCGAATCGCTAACTAAATTACCATAACAATTATCCATGATGGCATATTACTGTTTGAATGCCAATAACACAGCTTAAAGGGACAGTCAGAAAATTATTGATTACAAAGAAAACACTGTATTACGCATTATAAAGTTTGAAACAACAAAACATGGAGAAATACATGTGTGACTTATGTGCTTACCCTTGTATCTATGACTATGAAAAATGACCACTTATTTGTTGTTCTGACATAACAACATTTTAGATATCAATGATCAATACATGGTCAATAATATGCTGTATGAGCACAAGATTTTACATATACAAATGCTATCCAAATGCCCTCTAGTGCTCAAATTGTATAATGATTACAAGCACTCTTCAAGATTTAAGAAATGAGCACACCAACCTCATAGGTTTAGATAGCAAATTTAGATAGCAAATGTTCAATTGTTGAGAAACATTTGATATCCTTGTTATTACAGAATTGACTTTTCGAATAATGTAAAAATATTTTTTTTCGAAACTGTCCCTTTAACAACATTACATATGCTAACACATTTTAAGCTTGTTGCTATATCTACATGTACTTTGTCAAAAAAAATATTTGAAAATCACATTTATATTGACGTGTTAAATAAAGTCTATTTTCTTTAAGAGACATTATTGTGTTAATATTTTATTGTAACTATTTTTATTTTAACAATGAATATGGTTTAAAGTCCTTTTAGGAGTGGGGGGGTGAAATATGCTAACAAAAATATATTTGAAGATTAAACTATGTGGATCTCATACATGATACAAAAAAACAACATTTGCATTCAAGGGACAGTATCCTATATTTTTTACATAACTGTATGTAATAGACACTACTACAAACAACAAGATTAACATATACTGATAGCAATATTAAAAAGCTTCAAACACTTGCAAATAAAATAGGGTTAGCTATATTTTAAATATAGATGAACCACCATTACAACCGTAAAACACAATACCCCATCATTAACATATGAAAAGAACCTTTACACAAACTGGACAAAGCTGGAGATGGTACTCACATGAAACTCATTGGCTTTGCGAGGAGTAAGAAAATTACTTACATTTTCTTACAACACAAGACAAAATAAACCTATTGGTTAAACAATGGACTATCTAACTAGAGACAAAATCAAATATTTTTATTTATAATGTGAGTGTCTAATGAACCTTTCATAAAATATACAACGAAATTACATTTAGAAGAAGTCGGCATCATATATTTAGCATATGATAAATGCATATTGATTACTTTATTCAAACACAATAGCGCATATTTATTAATTAGATATGTTCAACATTAAACACAACATTAATTTTTAAGAAAAAGGAACATTGTTGACAAACATATTAAACATGGACTGTAGAGATTTGCACTTGCCTAGAAATATCCTATGCATGAAAACATTTTGCTTTCGTTCGTTGATTCAACCAGACATCCAGCAAAAGAGAATGTGTTGGTCTTTATCAGCTACGGGTCAACAATGTAACATGATGCAAATAATACATATTCGCAAGCTTTTTAAAATTGCATGCAGTCACAAACGTTTTTAACGTGCACAAATATTGCGGGACTACGCAATCCAATCACACGTTTTTTTAACTTTACATGTGCCGTCTTAACATGGCGCTTCCTTGATCACGTAAGAACGCCATCCAATGAAAGGCACATTATTGATCACGTAAGAACGCCCAAAAAAAAAAGGCGCATCCTTGATCGCGTCAAAACGCAATCCAATAAAAGGCATATTCCTGATCACGTAAGAACGTCAGTCAATACAAGGAATCATTGGACAGCCTGGCAGGTGACGTCTTAAGCAACATGGCGCATCCGAGATCGCTGAAAAACCGCAGACAATACAAGGACTCAGTGACATCTTGGCATATCATTAAGAAACGTATGTATATTTTAGGAACTAGTATGTGTGTAGATTGCTATCTAGGAATGTCACCAAATTATGAATCATCTTTTCGGACTTGACTGTCCCTTGAACTATAGCTATGGTGTATATCTTTAACATTTAAAAGATACACATGAGAAATACATATGCCATTGATGTTTTAAGATATCTTTGGATTGTTGTTGAATAACAATAGTTATACATGTATTGATTAAACGTGTCATTTATTCAAGTTTAATTATGGTCAGCCTACCTATAGCCATATATGGGAGGAGATGTATTTTGTTAACATATTAGTTAACTAATATTCATCATCTACATTATTTGTATTACACACAGAGATTGATTTGGTTACACTTTGACAATAATATAGATTTGAAAATGAAATACAGGTGCTGTCAACATTACAATAAGATTGTTTATTAATAAAACTATATGTCCTTGTTCTTGTAAAAAGGACAAAAACGCTTTACAAATGGAAATACATTCATTTACAATAGTGATCAACATCACTTAAAGGGACATTATTTTGTTTTTAAAAAGAGCATACACATAGTCAATACTATTTAAATAAAATGAACACTTTACAGGGATTATATCATTGTATCAATACTCAGATCATTTGGTAAAGGTGCATCAATTCATGCAGAGTTTATAAATACACACATGGATATGAACATTTAAATATACATATATACACAAATACAAAAATATATATACATATATAAAGAAATTACTCTGCTAATCATAATCAGGCAATGATAGAGCTAAGAGAAAATAATATAAACACAAATAATAAGATTACATTGGAGATGTTAATCTTAAAGTCATTTACTATTGTCTTACATATATGATTTCATTATAACAAATAGATTTGTTAGGTCCCTTTAAGGATAAACAACATAAACTAGAGCTTGCAAAAAATAACAGGAAGAATGAGGACAAAGATTTGTGAAATAAAATTTATTTTATTAGTATGTAAGAAAACATACACAACGTTTATAAATAATCTTGTAAAAATAAGGAATATATGAGCCATATGACAAGGTAACACAGTGCATCACAGTCCATGAAGAGAGTTGCCAAGGGCCAGCATAGCCCCATTGGAGACACATGACAAGGTAACACAGTGCATCACAGTCCATGAAGAGAGTTGCCAAGGGCCAGCATAGCCCCATTGGAGACACATGGCAAGGTAACACAGTGCATCACAGTCCATGAAGAGAGTTGCCAAGGGCCAGCATAGCCTCATTGGAGACACATGACAAGGTAACACAGTGCATCACAGTCCATGAAGAGAGTTGCCAAGGGCCAGCATAGCCCCATTGGAGACACATGGCAAGGTAACACAGTGCATCACAGTCCATGAAGAGAGTTGCCAAGGGCCAGCATAGCCTCATTGGAGACACATGACAAGGTAACACAGTGCATCACAGTCCATGAAGAGAGTTGCCAAGGGCCAGCATAGCCCCATTGGAGACACATGACAAGGTAACACAGTGCATCACAGTCCATGAAGAGAGTTGCCAAGGGCCAGCATAGCCCCATTGGAGACACATGGCAAGGTAACACAGTGCATCACAGTCCATGAAGAGAGTTGCCAAGGGCCAGCATAGCCCCATTGGAGACACATGGCAAGGTAACACAGTGCATCACAGTCCATGAAGAGAGTTGCCAAGGGCCAGCATAGCCCCATTGGAGACACATGGCAAGGTAACACAGTGCATCACAGTCCATGAAGAGAGTTGCCAAGGGCCAGCATAGCCCCATTGGAGACACATGGCAAGGTAACACAGTGCATCACAGTCCATGAAGAGAGTTGCCAAGGGCCAGCATAGCCTCATTGGAGACACATGACAAGGTAAAAGAGTGCAACAGGCACAACAAAAAACTGATAAAAAGGCCAAATGGCAACAATATAAATACAAATTCAACATGTGGACAGAGGATTATTATCTGCCACCATGGAGCATATCCAGATCCTCCACTTACTGGTCATCCTCTTCATTGTCCTGTGCATGTCCAGCTCCAGATTCAGGCCTTGAACGTAATTGCATAATTTCACGCAGAGTCAAGTCCTGAACCCGGAGCTGGGCCTGCATGGTGTCGTTCATCCCTCTCAGGACAGCTGCGTTCCTCAACACGGCCTGCTCTACTCTTGCTATCCCTTCTAGCATGAGCCATGCTGAGTCACAGCCTAAAATAAAATAAAAATTAATATTAAGGATAATTACACAACAGAATAAAAGATTTTAATACATACATTGTCATCATAAAGACAAATAATTATTTACATCAATTATTTTTCATATATTCTTTACACATGAATTAGGTTATTCAGACAGACAGAAATCATTAAAGGCTCATGTTACTCAAACATGTTGAACCCTTTAATTGGTTTTAGATGATCCACTTATACAGCTTGAGTGTATCAAATCTTGTTAAAGGATTTACATTGTACTTACATTAGCAATTTAAAAATTCAATTTAGACTGTGGTAGGCACACATATCCTTAAACATTTTGGCATTGAGGACAAGCTGTGTAAACATAGCAACCAGAAGAAATTACATTCCCACTGGGTTAGACAAGAGATAATGTATCCACATTTGGACATAAAATTTTGTATCCAAGTAGTGGTGTTTGGTATATGTAGTGATATCCAATTAAAGGGACACTGAACCTAAATATTTAATGGACTGATTCAGATAGAGCATGACATGACAAATCTTTAGAAATTACACATATTCATTATATGTTTTAATTGTCAAGCTATATTTTGAATGCAAGAATGTTGGTTTTTATGGAAGCCAATATTTGTTGATGAACCTTGTTTGTGCATGCTGGTTGATGGATACATTCATCCAACAATAAAGAAATGATGGCCACATTTATTTTATTGTTTAAACTAATTATAGGAATAAGTTGTTTTCAATAAATATATCAAGAGAATGACGAATAATTCATAAGAGTATTCTATTATACATTGGCTTAACATTGCATGCTGGATTTGAATCACAATTTAACCAATTTAACTTCACTGTACCTTTAAGTATCTTATAAAGTGTATTTAGAATGATACTTACAGCTGTGCCTGGGAAGGACAATCTGACACCCAGGACAATGAAGGTTTAAACAGGGGGGAGGGATGGGATTGGCTCGGGGAGGGATGGGAATGGCTTGGGGAGTGGTGAGCTGCTGCTCCAGGGTAGGCCGTACAGCTGGGGAGTGGGGAGTTTGGGTCTGGGCAGCTGTACGGGCCAGAATACGGGGAGAGCGGCGAAGGGGGGTGTATGGGCGTTTTTTGGGAGGGACAGGATATGAAATATGGGAAGGGCTGGCAGTGGTCGGGGCATGGTCATGGGTTTGGTGATGGGAAGGGCTCTGGGTGTGTGCAGAGGTGTGGCCATGGTCAGGGGTGTGTGCACGGGGAGGGGTCTGTGACTGGGCAGGGGCGGAATCCAGATGACCAGAAGTGGTGGATCCATCTGAAAATGTAAAATAAATATATTAACATCTCATACATCCTGACATCAAATCAACGCATTTAAAATTGATTATGTTTTCAATATACCTCGAAGTGTGTTTGAATCTGTAAACTATTCTGAAATGAGGATATGGTATCTATATAGGCACTCAGATGAATCTCAATGACTGTCTGTACAATGTGAAACTTATTATTGTGTTTTGGCATGGAATATGCATGTGACATAATGATGGCATGAATTATATATTCTTAAAAAAATATATACAAGCAGATTTTCATGCTGCCTGATATAGAAAGGGGGCAGTAGTGTATTTGAACAGACAAATAATATTCCTTTTTAAAGGGAAAAAGCTGTAGACTTTGAATGTCTTCAATAAAATGATTTCAAAAAAAGAAACATGTTGGAAACATGATAGATATATTTCACATACCATCAGACTCCAAGGCAGCCTCTTCCTCCTCCATCCCACATGTGACATCAATCTCTGTAAAACATAACATGTTGTGTACACCTTAAGATCAGATATTATAACATATGTTACTGTTGCTCAAATACGCACATCAATGTTGCATTAAAGATATACACACACAAAGTTATGATTTACATCATTTTGATGGAGCATACAAATGACAATAGATTTGTTATTGTCAATAAATCAGAATATTAATGTATTGTTTGTCTTAATGTTAAATTCATAAAAGCATAGTACATAGAACATTTAAGATTTCTCATGTGTGTATCACTTGATGACTGTTGTTAAAAAAAAAAAAAATTAAAAAAACATATGTTAGACATCTTATGAATAACAAATGTGTAGAATAATAAAGTAGAAATTATTAATCGCTCAATATAAAAAATAAATATATAATCAGAAGATAAATTCTATGATTTTTTATAATGTTATGCTTCATCGGAATCATGATCATAATATTGATTAGCAATACACCTTCAATTACATATAAATGAGTCAATGGACTTACCAGGAGACCGCAAAGGCGGCTCTATGTCACTGCTGGATTCCTGTGGGCTCCCCACACCAACTCTCTCTATGAATGATATAGATATATATTATTAAACACATTTTGGATATCACTAAATCACATCTGTCTAGAATTTTAACATTAATCAACTTTAAAATGTGAAGAATAGAGCAGTCATTACACCAGAAAATGCTTGATTGAATCAAGGGGATTCTGTAAACATATCTGTATTCAACATATGTTTAATGTCAGACTACATTAGACATCAAATTCATCTCAGATGCTGCTATTGCATATCTAAATATACCCAATGATCAATGTTCTTAACCCTTTAAGGACACAGCTTTCACTTAGCTCAATTGTTTTATGACGGAATAATTCCGTCATATGTCCTTAAGAAGTTACAAGAATACACACAAACCACATATTGAGGAGCATCTGTTGACAAATCTAAACAAACATGTGTCACATCGAGCCATTTTTTCAATGTACAGTAATCTTGTTTAGGACACAACACATATTTATCACAATACATAACAAACTTTATTATTACAAATATGCAATCATGGTGCTGTTAGAGTATGCAGATATATATAAAGTAACTCCAACAGATAATTAGATTTATATATCAATAGTTTTTAATAAAAATAATGTAATGATGAATGAATCTATTTTGTCTTAAAGGGACACTGACATGATTAATTTAAATAATTGATTTCTATGTTCAAACTGTAAAAAATGATTTAACATTGACTCCTATTATAATTCGAATGTTGTTCGATATTAATCTTAAAGGCAGATAAGGAATATTGGATTCAATAAATATTGTTTGTTGAAGGTATCCACCAATCATCAATATAAACCCAGGTTGGTCAACAAATATTTAGATGCACATAAACGTACTTTATTTATTTTAAAATACATTTAGCAATAGAATATGTCACATATGATGATAGTATTATATTTTATGTTTATTAATATTGCATACTGTATGTGAAAGACAATATTAATAATTGTAGTTCAGTATCCCTTTAATCTAAAATTAAATAGATTCCACAATGTTGTTGTTTGTTAATGAATTATCTACTCCATATGTTGATGTAATGAATGGTATTGAGCATGCAATTAAAATCAAATATGTTATTTAAGTATATCCGAATAATTATATAATTTTCATCTATTAAATAGACATTACATATAAATATAGAACAATGTGTATTTAGTATGTAATGTTCATTCCATGTTTCTAAGACAAATGTCAATTAAAATGAGACATACCATACTGTGACAAGCCCTGGCTTGAGGATCCAGCAGCCACATCCATATCTGTAATATATTAAATGAGGATTGCATATCATTAATACTAATCATGCCATGTTTAAAATATTTACATTAATAACAAATCAATAGAAAAATATTAATCCTTTGGTAGTCCCATGAGTTAATAGTTTCCGCAATTAAATGAATGATAAATATATCCTGGACTCTTATTTTCAATCAGTTGTGTTGTTTACTGTATCTTTAAGAATATATGCTTGTTATTACATAATCATCAATTGATGGCCATATGTTATAATTTATTAGTATTATTCGTTTTTTATTAGATATAATATTTAAAATAAGAATACTGTATTCTTCACTAATCTAAGATTTTCCATTTAATTTTTAACAACATGTATAAAGCAATGCCACTTTCCGCAAACCCATGTTAACGTGGATGAGAAATGCCATTTTCGCGATCATTGCGCAATGATTCCAAGCGGAATTACGCATCCGTCATTTGACCAACATGTATAAAGCAATGCCACTTTCCGCAAACCCATGTTAACGTGGATGCGAAATTAGATTTCCGCTCTGTGACGCATATTCTGTAGAGCGCAATAAACATCATTCCAATTTCATGTATCACTAATGTAAAATCAGATATCTAAACATCATATGTAGTGTATGTTGTGAGATCTGTATAGGTTTAGTATCTGACTAAATACACATTTTGGATTTTTAACATTATAAATATTATATGAAGTTGGATAATTACCTGGTTCAGATTCTCTATCGGGTCCTCCCAGGCCACCGGACGGAGAAGCATCTGCCCTGTCCCCCGCGTCAGGACTTTCAGATCCCGCAGCTGGGAGGGAAGAAGAGGAGGCCGAGGATGGCGAGGATCTAAATCTTTTGGGGACCCGGAGATTGAGGAGCTCGCATAAAGTCACCTCATAAGGGAGTAGGTACAGTTTCCGCGGGGCCTTTCTTTGGCCCCCTCTTTTACGGGCTTGTACCCAGTCCCTTATGAGGTTGACTTTTTTCGATAAACGCAACCTCATATCTCCGAATCTCCTCATGATCTGATCCTGGGTCCTCTGGACGTCACACACCAATCTAACCGCATTGGTGATAGACTCCCAGAGGGCCTTCTTAACAGGCGCATCTGTCGAGCTCCTCTTGTTCCCAAACAGCTGGGGATAAAAGTCCTTGACGGCGTGGACCAGTGCAGCGCTCTCCTCCTTGGTGAACCTGGGAACTGACATGCCTGCTGGGTTGTACAATAAATATATTATAATAATATAAACTGCCTGCAGGCATTAGAGAACTGACAAAGATGGCAACGTGTAATGGACTTTTATATGGTGAAGTAAACATGAGATGCACCATGGGACAATTTATCTGTACATCTGATTGGATAAAATATTGAAATATTGTTATAATGTCTGTGAGACCATCCTGACTCAAGTTGTGTTTGTGTGATGAACTCTGATTGGCCGTTCCTTAATGTTTCATATCTTAGTAACTTCCTTACACATACCGCTTGGTGGTGCTGTAACTTCATTTTTCATGTAGACTTATTTGTAACTCATGGGCCTGTCATGCGGATATGTGTGACGCAGATTTAATATCCGTGATCCGTGAAATATTAATGATTAAATACTCTTTAAAATCTCATCCTGTCACATTATTAATGTTGTAGACATTTCTCGGTTTAATAACGGTCTGTTTCTTTAATACAAATACACATTTAATATTGTATGTCTTTATTGTTCTTTAAATAAATTGATTGTGAAGTATTGACATTGCTCTATTAAATGTATTTATAATGCACATTGATTGTGTGCTATTGCGTGACATTACACTAATGTTTAAATATGCTAATCTGGTGTTTGAAGATGCGTTTCCCACGCAATATTTATTAATGTTAAAATTCCGGGAAGAATGTCAGTAACTTTGATAATCTGTTTATAAATGTTAAACTACAGCTTTGTTATTCGCAAATAAACCTCGAGCTTGTATTTCTCTGAAGTGCTCATATATGTTATTGTGCAATGGCGTCTTTAGTTTTAAAGAGACATTACAAACAATTGTATCAAATGATCTGTAGAGATAGAAGATTGTTTAGACTTTAAAATGTAAATCATTTTCTCTTAGTATTTATATATCCTCAACATAAGAAATTTAAATGCACATGGTTGAGCCAATCACATAAGGCATCTCTGTGCATCCACCAATCTTCATCTACTGAGCCTATCTCGATATGCTTTTCAAGCAAAGTATGTCAAGATAGGAAGAGAAGTAAATACACTATTTCAAGCTCTTAAAGGGACACTGTCCAAACAAATTTACCATTGGTGATTGAGCATGAAATGTTAATCAACTTTATTATTTAATACGATTATCAAATGTTAAGTTATCTTGTTATGTTTCTTTGAAAATCAATAATGATATTTTATATTACGGACAATTGTTTAATAAAAACCTGGGTTGTCCTTGACGATTGTTGCATCAATTATTCCAAACAATCAAGTTCTGTCCAGAGTACTGAAGCAAATAAATTAGCTATTTACTGCCTTATTTCTAAAGTAATGATAGCAACATCACAATGAGCATTCATAATATGAGACAAGTTTTAAAGTTGATTAAAATAGAATACTCATTCAGAATGTATAAATCATTGTTTTTTTAAATGGCTACCTTTAAGTATATTTTGAGTTCATGTCCCTTTAAATAAACATTTCACAATAATGCTTAATATATCATAAACCTAGGCACCTTCCTTTTGCTAAATGAGTCTAACATATGAGTAAAGCAAATTTAGATTAACTTCTAGATTGTTTTACACACTGACTGAAATATATTTATTAAATGAGGTATTTTTTAGCCTTCAGCGTAGAGGGACATTAAGCTATATGTTATGTATGCATTTTGTATCATAATCTTATATTTGACCAACTTAATATGTTTTGTTATTCAATCATTATATTGTAATTATATATATTCGTGGATTAAATACATCTCTACATAGGCTATTTTGATGCTGATTGTTGTTTGCATATAGATGCCTTATATCATTCACTAAGATATGTGCATTTATTTTTATTTTAACAAGTATATTTAAAGACTGAATGTAATTCTATAGTACATTCTAAATATGTTTAAATTCTTGTATGATATTTGTAACAATGTATACAAAATATACATTTTGAATGACCCCTTTAAGGACCCAAACATGTAATTGAACCACTTCACCTTATTAAATGTTAAAACAATCATAATATTAATACATATCCTAAATATTTTTAATATATACTTTTTCAATATAAAAGCATTGAAGAATATGACTCCCCAATTAATGTTAAAATATATCTTTTAATATTCTCTGAAGAATTTTATTTTCTACTATTAATGCATTATTTTCTCTTATGCATGTGCTTGTCAAATAGCCAACTACCAGTCATGGGAGTCCAAGTTTTATTTATTTACAGATTATATTGATATATATTAGAATCTGCTAAAAAAAAAAAATATATTTAATAGAAAATAAATAAATATTCCATGAAGTCATCAGATGCCAATCTGAAATGACAAATAATAAAAATGGAACAAAGTTAATACACACGTTGTAAAATATTCATAAAATACATTTAAAATCATATGGTGTCTATGCTCTAACTTTGATCAACATTTTTTAAAGATAATCATTACATTCATTTTAAATTAATGAAATACATACACCATTATATTGTTGATTAAAAATAATATTTAAATTTCAAAAATTAAATTTATACATAATAATGTATATCACATGTAAACAATATATGTATGCTGAACATAAATGTAATATTTCATGTCCATTCAAATACCTCTATATCAACTATAATATGTATTCCTTTTTCTGATTGTGATCCCTAAATATCTAATTAAGAACTAAATATGACTAATGTATGTAAGCTACTAATATTCTACAGTCTTCACTAGCATGCATTGGTACACCAACCTGGACAATGCATGGTCTTTGAAAGTCAATTCAGGGGTAAACAGTTGATCTTCAATAGGTGTCTTATTCATCAGTTCATTAAATAGAGGACTGGGAAATACCATCTAAAAAAGTAAAATCATCTAAGTGTCTGATTGTGATCCCTAAATATCTAATTAAGAACTAAATATGACTAATGTATGTAAGCTACTAATATTCTACAGTCTTCACTAGCATGCATTGGTACACCAACCTGGACAATGCATGGTCTTTGAATGTCAATTCAGGGGTAAACAGTTGATCTTCAATAGGTGTCTTATTCATCAGTTCATTAAATAGAGGACTGGGAAATACCATCTACAAAATAGAAAATCATCTAAGTGTCTCCAATAGGATGTCTCCACAGCCTTATTCTATCAAATAGTTTGCACTTACCATGTGAACATGTCTTTGTATGGTTTTCAAGGTCAGCAGAATTTAAATATGCCAGACATGATCCCATTGGTATACTTCAATTTCAATCTTGGCTTTTTCCCCACTGTCAGTCTTGGAAATCTTCACTGTCAGGCTTCAAATTGTTCCCTTTCAGTCTTTATATTAAGTCATCTCCCTAATGTAAGAAATTATATATAAAGATTTCATACAAGTGTGTGAATCAGTTCTGTACCCCTCTCCCACCCCCCATTTCATAATAAATATCTATCACTAGCTTACTAAGCCTGTGTATGAACCTGTGTTATTTTCTATCAAGTGTGAAGATGAGTCATATTGAGCAGAACAAACCTCTGTGTGACATTGAACCATAGTCATTCTAGAGTATCCCTTTCTGATTATGTACATAAGTAATGTGTAAACAAAGTTATATTTTTAAAAATTTATGCCATATTGTGTATTTGTGTACAAATCATGCCAGCAACAGTCCATACATTTCTACTTACCATCTGATGTCCTCTATAAAAACCAGGTGGCAAAGACTCGCTATAGGACCCAATGCCCAGAGCATCACCTATATTATGAGAAATAAATATTATTATAACATTTTATCAATACTAACATGTTTGCACAATTCTCTACTTGTCATTTCCCTAGAGTTCACATCTATTGAAAATACTCCAGTGTAACTTCTATTATTTACCGTCTAAAGTGGCGGTTGATGACGTCTGCTCTGACATCAAGTCCCTCGTCCTGGAATTCCCCCTCTAGAACAGGATCATCCTCCTCATCTCTGAGGAGGTCTCTGTCCACCGGGACGGCCTGCAGCATCCCAGCCCGCTGTGCAATATTATGCAGGACGCTACAGGCTACAACGATCTTAGCCACCTTCTTTGGGTTGTACTGGAGTGCTCCTCCAGAACGGTCCAGGCACCTGAATCTCATCTTCAGGAGCCCGAACATCCTTTCAACCACCGCCCTGGTTCTCTTATGAGCCCTATTGTAGCGCTCCTCAGACACATCAGTTGGGCTACGCAAGGGGGTAATGAGCCAAGGCCGGCTCATGTACCCAGAATCACCTATAAATTTAGAACAGAACATAATTCAAACAGAATACTTAAACTAGTATATTGTTGTATAAATATATTTTTTAAAAACCATAATCCATATTAAAAGTTGTCAGAAACATAAAAAAAAAAAAAAATTTATATATAAATCTGTATCTAGCCATTTCATCGAAGACATGCTACATATGCGTATTTCTCCTAAACCAAACCTTGTGTAAAATGCTAACTACATGTTTACATTGCATTCTCTATATGAACACTTAAGGTAAGACATGCTACATATCTGCATTTCAATAAAACTAGACATTAGCAGAAATAGACAATGACAGGGTTAAATTGAATGAGATAATATCTTGCCATTTCATCTAAGACATGCTACATATGCGTATTTCTCCTAAACCAAACCTTGTGTAAAATGCTAACTACATGTTTACATTGCATTCTCTATATGAACACTTAAGGTAAGACATGCTACATATCTGCATTTCAATAAAAATAGACATTAGCAGAAAAATAAAATGACAGGGTTAAATTGCATGAGATAATATCTTGCCATTTCATCTAAGACATGCTACATATGCGTATTTCTCCTAAAACAAACCTTGTGTAAAATGCTAACTACATGTTTACATTGCATTCTCTATATGAACACTTAAGGTAAGACATGCTACATATCTGCTTTTCAATAAAAATAGACATTAGCAGAAAAATACAATGACAGGGTTAAATTGCATGAGATAATATCTTGCCATTTCATCTAAGACATGCTACATATGCGTATTTCTCCTAAACCAAACCTTGTGTAAAATGCTAACTACATGTTTACATTGCATTCTCTATATGAACACTTAAGGTAAGACATGCTACATATCTGCATTTCAATAAAAATAGACATTAGCAGAAAAAGACAATGACAGGGTTAAATTGCATGAGATAATATCTTGCCATTTCATCTAAGACATGCTACATATGCGTATTTCTCCTAAAACATACCTTGTGTAAAATGCTAACTACATGTTTACATTGCATTCTCTATCTGAACACTTAAGGTAAGACATGCTACATATCTGCATTTCAATAAAAATAGACATTAGCGTCGGTAAATAACAAATGGTTAAATTTAATCCTATAGCTGAACATGACGCTAACAGTTAAAAAATACAGGGGCAATTGTCAAAATAATTAACCATGTTGTGCACAAATACTCACCAACGAGATAACCAGGGGGCATTTGTCTTTCCTCAAACTGTCTCCACAGGGACGACAGAGAGAGGATGCGGGCATCATGACAAGCACCTCCAAAATTCGCATACACATGCATAATCCTCATCCGTGCGTCACAAACATACTGCACGTTGAGGCTATGAAAATGTTTGCGATTTCTGAAGGGCAAGTCATCAATTGGAGCACGCAGCGCAATGTGGGTACAATCAATGGCTCCCAAGACATTGGGCAATTGAGCAATATCAAAGAATTCCCGCTTCAGGCGCCTCCAATCACCATCATTCTGTGGGAATCCTATGTATTGCTTACTGATACGTACCATGGCGTTCAGAAAGTTATCAAACACCCCAGAGAATGTACCTTGAGCCAGGCCATGCATGTACAGTTCTCCGGATTGAAAACTCCCGGAGGCCAGGACGTATAGACAGCTTAGCATCTTACTCATGGGGGGAACAGCAGTCCTTATTTGTATACGTGGCTCCAAATGAGGTTTAAGAAGCTCGTAAAGGCCAATGAGCTGTTCGCGATCGAGCCGATACTTATCAAAAACCTCAAAGTCACTCATGTTTTCCAAGGTGGGTCTCACCCTGTAGACACGAGGACCTCGAACCAGACGACCCCTTCGTCTCGGTCTGAGCCGCCGAGGCTGCCTGATTCGACCAACAGCTAGTTCGCCAATAGCACCACCAGCAGCGTCTACCATGTCATCGTCATCCATCTTTCAAAACAGCGTAACAAGGTAAGCACTTGATCTGATGTGGATCACAAGTGATGCATTGGCCATGTTGTTTGGGGGATTTATAGTACAATTAGTCCAATGGTAGTGAGTTTGTAATGATTGCTGATTGTATTCACCTGTTTGTATGTGAGCGGCGCGAATGCTTTCACAGTGGGCGTTTATTTGTTGTTTGCTGAAATGTTAGTTTCAAACAATGATTCTCAATGTGAAAGTGTCAAATATCACACATACAGTGCATGTTTGTAATGTTTGTTCATATGCGTAATCAATATTTCCTAAACGCGATGTTATAGTAACAAGCACACGTCCAGGCTAACATGAATGAAAGTGCATAGTTGTGTATAATGTGCATCGAATGTGATCGATCAATGTTGCTGCAATATTGTTTGTAAATGATAAAGGAACATCTGCCATCTGTAGGATTGTATATATAAGTTATTGCCGAGCTGTCAATATTGTATGCGTCCCTTTAAAATCGCAATAATAATTCAGAACTTCCCGTCTGCCATCTGTAGTATTATATATATAAGTGATTGCCGAGCTGTCAATATTGTACGCGTCCCTTTAAAATCGCAATAATAATTCCGAACTTCCCGTCTGCCATCTGTAGTATTGTATATATAAGTGATTGCCGAGCTGTAAAATATTGTACGCGTCCCTTTCAAATCGCAATAATAATTCCGAAATTCCCGTCTGCCATCTGTAGTATTGTATATATAAGTGATTGCCGAGCTGTCAATATTGTATGCGTCCCTTTCAAATGGCACTAATACTGAATAACTTCCGGCTGTCATCTGTAGTATTGTATATATAAGTGATTGCCGAGATGTGAATATTGTACGCGTCCCTTTCAAATCGCACTAATACTGAATAACTTCCGGCTGTCATCTGTAGTATTGTATATATAAGTGATTGCCGAGATGTGAATATTGTACGCGTCCCTTTCAAATCGCACTAATACTGAATAACTTCCGGCTGTCATCTGTAGTATTGTATATATAAGTGATTGCCGAGATGTGAATATTGTACGCGTCCCTTTAAAATCGCAATAATAATTCCGAACTTCCCGTCTGTCATCTGTAGTATTATATATATAAGTGATTGCCGAGCTGTCAATATTGTATGCGTCCCTTTCAAATCGCACTAATGCTGAATAACTTCCGGCTGTCATCTGTAGTATTGTATATATAAGTGATTTTCGATCTGACGATATTGTATGCGTCCCATAAAAATTGCACGAATACTGAATAACTTCCGGCTGTCATCTGTAGTATTATATATATAATTGATGTGCGATCTGACAATATTTCTGAATTGTCCCATTGAAATCTCCATAATAATGCTGTTCAAAAGTGTGTTTTACGTATATGTTGTATTGTAGTATTGAGTGTTAAAGTTCCTAAAGGGGCGGTACAGTGGTGAATCTGTGATGTGTATGGTTGAATCTTCTAATGACGTCATGATATTATTAACCTGCCTATGTAGTTGTGAAATCCTCATTGTGTTGTTGTATTGTGCTACATTGTTATTGTGTGCTGAATAAAATCTAAATGTGTGCTTTGTGGTTGCGTGATGGGTGATGCGTGTTATGTACATGTACGTATATATTGTGATTGTGTCCCACATATGCTGACTTCTATATAGCGGTCTGGCATTGTTGTTCCTTCCCATAAAGTGACATCTGTAATCTGGTGTAATGATGTTCTTGTTGTAGGTAATTCCTAATGGTTTCTGGTGATGGAATCATGATGTTAAAAGTACAGTAAAATCCATATGTTGTGTTTTGTGATTCCTCGAGAGAATGTAATGTGTTTTTCCCCCATCATTTGAATGCACATGTATGAGTGAATGTTAAAAGTAATGTATGTGCATCCATGAGTGATCATGTGTTAAGCCTATGTAGATATGCAGTTGCTGCAAGCATATGAGTTGAATAACAGAAATGCAATAATAAAGGTAAATGAGAGATGTTTCCCATTGTGTAGTGTTTGTGAATCCAGAAATGTGTATTGAATTTTATTTTAATTGTAAATGTAATTTTATTGAAATAATAATGTGTTACTAGTGATGGGGATTTGTAGTTGATGTAATCTAAAAGTGTTAAAAATATTTATGGTGTGGTGAATATTTAATATTAAAAAACATAAATCCACCATAGGGAAATAGTCATTTCTTGATCTATTTATCATAGCTGGGTCTAACGCATAAAAGCATGTATTTTCTAGCGCTGGTATTTGGAGTTTTTCCGTCTACGCTATTTGCGTGCGTTAGGGAAATGAGGGTTTCGCGTGCACGAGCACGTCTTCCCAATAGAAGTCAATGGAGGCTCCAAAGATTTCTATATTTTTTTTTCTAAGACTGGTTTTCCTCGTAAAGTGAGTGACGTCATGAGCTTGTGTGAAAAAGTAACTAAATCGTGTTCTTTTTGTAATAAATAAATATTTTGTGTATGTAATGTGGTGTATATTGTTTGTATGCATCGATGAGTGTATGTTTGTGATAATGTTATTCGTTAGATGTAGGTATATGAGGGTCTTTTCCCGTATGTCCATGTAAGTCAATGGGAAAATGGATTTGTGTGGATTTTTTTCAAACACCCGAGATCTCGCAACTTTAATCCTTTGTATTTTAAAGAAAAAATAAAAATTCCGAAAAATAAAGATAGTGTTGTGTTTGTATGAGTGTAAGTGTACTTTGTGTAATATTTGTTTTGTGATTCGTGGATGTTTTTTTGTGCGGTATATGTTTACTACTGGGTCTGAGGTGGCGGTAGAAAGTTGAGCGTTAGGTGTATTTTGAGTCGCGGTAAATAAACTCTAAATACCGGAGTGCGTAAAAAACCCGCGTTAGGAGCCTCTAACGCTGGTTTTGACGGCTACCGCCGAACTCTAAATCTAGGCCTTAGCTAGCTACACTAAAACTAATAGTTATATTGTAGCTAGCTTAGGTTCAATTTTTATTTCACAGGTAAGTTTGTATTTATTTTAACTAGGTAGACTAGTTAGTAAATAGTTATTAACTATTTACTAACTACCTAGTTAAAATAAATAAAAACTTACCTGTCAAATAAAACCTAAGCTGCTTTACACTAACACATAACATTATAAAAAATAAAAAACACTAAAATTAAAAAAAAAAACACTAAAATTACAAAAAATAAAAAAACCTTCCAAAATAAAAAAACCTAATCTATAATAAACTACCAAGGGCCCTTAAAAGGGCCTTTTGTGGGCCCTTAAAAGGGCCTTTTGTAGGTCATTGCCCTAAAGATATCAGCTCTTTTCCTACAAAAGAAAAACAAACACCCCCTAACAGTATACAAACCCCCACCCCCCAAACCCACAAAATAAAAATAAAGTAAAACCTAATCTACCCATTGCCCTGAAAGTGGCATTTGTATGGGCATTGGCCTTAAAAGGGCATTCAGCTCTTTTGCTGCCCATTTAATATAAAAAATGGCTATTCTAAAAAGAAAAACCCACCCTGAAATGAAAAAAAATATTGCTCAAAATACCAAACAAATTATCCAAAATAATAACAATTATTCCTATTCTAATACCCATTTAATAAAAAAACACCCCAAAATAAAAAAACTAATTTATAATAAACTACCAATAGACCTTAAAAGGGCCTTTTGTAGGGCATTGCCCTAAGTTAAACAGCTATTTTACCTGAAACAAATACAAAGAACCACTAACATTAGGGTTTTTTACTTTGGGGTGAAGTTTTTATTTTTTTAAAGGGTTTGTTTTGTTATTTCTTGTAATGGTAGTATTTTTTTATTTTTTTGTAATTTTAGCGTTTTTTATTTTTTGTAATGGTAGGTTTTTTATTTTTTGTAATGTTAGGTTTTAGTGTAAGGCAGCTTAGGTTTTATTTCACAGGTAAGTTTGTATTTATTTTAACTAGGTAGTTAGTAAATAGTACATAACTATTTACTAACTAGTCTACCTAGTTAAAATAAATACAAACTTACCAGTGAAATGAAAATAAAACCTAAGCTAGCTACAATATAACTATTAGTTATATTGTAGCTAGCTTAGGTTTTATTTCACAGATAAGTATGTATTTAGTTTTAAATAGTAACTTTAATTTAGCTCTATTTAAATTTAGGGGGTGTTAGGGTTAGGGTTACTTTAGGGATAGGTTTAGGGGTGAATAGTTTAATTTAGGTTGCTGTGATGTGGGGAGCTGGCGGTTTAGGGGTTAATAGGTTTAGGGGTTAATAGGTTTATTTAGTGGTAGTGATGTAGGAGGCCAGAGGTTTAGGGGTTAATAACTTTATTTAGTGGCGGCAATGTTGGAGAGCAGCAGAATTGGGGTTAATAGATTTATTATAGTGTGGGCGATGTTGGGGTGCAGGGGAATAGGGGTTAAATAACTTAAGTATATTGGGACGATATCGGGAGCGACAGATTAGGGGTTAATAGCTTTATTTAGGTGGCGGCGATATCGAGAGCGGCAGATTAGTGGTTAATAACATTATGTAGGTGTTGGCGATGTCGGGTGCAGCAGATTAGGGGTGTTTAGACGTGGGGTTTATGTTAGTGTGTTAGGTTTAAACGTTACATTTTTTCCCCATAGACATCAATGGGGCTGTGTTACGGAGCTATTCATTCCGCAATCTCAGGTGTTAGGTTTTTTCTAACCCACTCTCCCCATTAATGTCTATGGGGAAAGCGTGCACGAGCACGTCAAAACAGCGATTGTATTTTGTGCGGTATGGAGCTCAACTCAACCATATCGCACGCACAAGCCCGCTGTTTCAAAACTTGTAATGGCTGTACTATAGTGGGTGAAATAACGCAACTTTTGTTGCGTTCATTAAAAACCCTATAGCGCGAATAACTCGTAATCTACCTGATTGTTAGCACATTGCCCAAAATGTGTATTTGTCAGTGATGCAATAGGAGTGTACATTTTGCAAATACAATAACTATATTACAACACACCACCAGAGTTCGGACAGTGAGTATATATATATATATATATATATATATATATATATATATATATATATATATATATATGTGTGTGTGTATGTGTGCATATGTGTCTATGTATTCATACGTGTATATATGTATTTAAAGACATATATACACATATAAACACATAAATACATATGTACACATATATAGACAAAAATCTAATGGCTAGATTACAAGTTTTTGTCGGTAATGGTGTGCGGTGCTAACAAGCCTTCTTTCTCACCGCTCACTTAAGACAACGCTGGTATTACGAGTTTTCTGCAAGCTGGCGTTAGCCTCAGAAAAGTGAGTGTTGAGCAAAATGTAGCTCCACATCTCACCTCAATACCAACGTTGCTTAAGTCAGTGGTGAGCTGGCTGAACATTTGATAAAGGGAATTATAATTGGATAGAAAGGAAAGAATGGAACAGAGGTATATATTGAAGACCCCACCATATAAATATTAGTAAGATAGGGGAACTGAGAAAATAGGGGGAACAGAGGTAAAAGAACGTGGACATACAATAATCAAACAGCAGGGAGTAGAGAGAAAGTATGGAATTCTAGAACTCAGAATGATTGGAGGGTTCCAGTAAAAAATAGATATGCATTTCTATCATAACAGGGAGAGAAAAAGCCAACCCTTCCTTCCCCTCCTTTTTTAGGATTAACTTCCTCACACCCAGAGTGCTCAAAAAGAGTGATGAGAGAGGAACAGGACAGACTGCTATTAATAAAAAAAAAAGGGTGTAGAAAACATGGAAGGAAGAGACACCGCAAAAAGGACAGTGATAAATAACAGGGATTTTAAATTTAAGTGATATGTAATTAAATAAGGAACAACAAAAAACATTTGGGGAAGGTTTATCCTTTGCACCCACATGCAAAATGAATGCATTTAACACTCAGCTAGATTACGAGTTTTGAGTGCTATAGGGATTTTAATGGCCGCCACAAAAGCAGCATTATTTCACCTAAAGCAGGCTTGTGCGGGCGATATGGCATTGAGTTCCATACTGCACCAAAAACAAGCGCTGCTTTGACATTCTCGTACACGATTTCCCCATAGATATCAATGGGGAAAGCCAGCAAAAAAAGCCTAACACCTGCGATCGCAGAAACAAAAGCTCCGTAACGCAGCACCATTGATGTCTATGGGGAAAAAGAAAATAATGTTTAAACCTAACACCCTAACATAAACCCCAAGTCTAAACCCCACTAATCTGCTGCCCCCAACATCACCATCACCTACATACAGTTATTAACCCCTAATCTGCCGCCCCCATCATTGACGCCACCTACATAATGTTATTAACCTCTAATCTGCTGCCCCAACATAGCCGCCACCTACATAATGTTATTAAACTCTAATCTGCCGCCCCAACATCGCCGCCACCTACATAAAACTATTAACCCTAATCTGCCGCTCCCAAAGTCGCTGTCACTATACTAAAGTTATTAACCCCCTAAACCTCTGGCCTCCCACATAACTACCACTAAAAAAATTCTTTAACCCCTAAACATAACCCTAACGTAACCCTAACCCTAACGTAACCTTAAGCCTAACCCTAACACCTACTAGATTTAACATAATAAAAATATAGCTAAATTAAATTTACAATTATTAGCTAAATAAACCTATTAACCCCCACACCGCCAGCCCCCCCCCCCACATTGCAACAAGCTAAATTAAACTTTATTAACCCTAAACCTAACCCTAACCCTAAACCTACCCCCTAACTTTAACATAATTAAAATAGAGCTCAACTAAAGTTACAATTATTAACTAAGTAATACCTTTTAAATACTAAATGCATACTTACCTGTGAAATAAAACCCAAGCTAGCTACAATATAACTAATAGTTATATTGTAGCTAGCTTAGGTTTTATATTTATTTCACAGGTAAGTTTGTATTTAATTTAACTAGGTAGACTAGTAAGTAAATAGTAATTAGCTATTTAATTACTACCTAGTTAAAATAAATACAAACTTACCTGTGAAATAAAACCTAAGCTGCCTTACAATAAAACCTAAAATTAAAAAAAAACACTAAAATTACTAAAAATAAAAATAACTAAATTACATAAAAAACAAACAACAACAAACAATAAATTACCAAAAAATAAGTAACAAATGATCAAAAATAAAAAAGAATTACACTAATCTAATAGCCCTATCAAAATAAAAAAGCCCCCCCAAAATAAAAACCCTAGCCTACAATAAACTACCAATGCCCCTTAAAAGGGCCTTTTGTGGGGCATTACCCCAAAGAAATCAGCTCTTTTACTTGTAAAAAAATACAAACACCCCCCAACAGTAAAACCCACATTCCCCACAACCAACCACCCCAAATAAAATAACTATCTAAAAAAAAACTAAGCTCCCCATTGCCCTGAAAAGGGCATTTGTATGGGCATTACCCTTAAAAGGGCATTTATCTCCTTTACATGCCCAGACCATAAACTAAAAATAAAACCCATCCAAAAAAACCTTCAAAAAACCTAACACTAACCCCGATGATCCACTTACAGTTATTGAAGTCCCGCTTGAAGGATCCATCCAGCCAACGAAGTCATAAAAGGTATTTAGCTAAAAATCCAATTGAAAGACATTGTAGTGATACAACCAATAAATACATCCATACCAATTTCAAAGTAAAATCTACTTTTTACCCAACTCAGGAGAAAGAGAGTTTTATTGAGAAATTTGAACAATTAGTTAAGGAGAGTCTTAAAAAATATGATCTCAGCAAATAAAGAGTGAATTCGAATTTAATAAAGAATGATAGAGATGTGGTTAGAAGATTACAACAAAACCCCAATATAGCAATTAAACCAGCGGATAAGGGAGATGGTGTGTCACTGATGAACACCACAGATTATTTGACAAACAATTAACAACTATTATCAGATCAAAACCTATAAGAAAAAAACACAAACAAAATAATTTATTCAATTACTTAAAACTGCAACAGAAGTGGGCATTTTGAATAAAACTGAACTGGATTTCTTGAAAATAAAAAAACCCATGTTAGCTCACTCTATACAAATATAGATCATTGGTTGAGTCTAAAGACTGTAGACTTCTTTCTTAGTAAAGATGAATCCCTCATGAATGAACAAAAGTGTTTTCTTCTAAACTGTATCAAATTTGTCTTAACTAATAATTATTTTAAATTAAATTAACAATTTTACCTCCAAGTTAAAGAAACATCTATGTGCACAAGTTTCACTCCAATTTATGCAAACTTATTTATGGGTTACTTTGAGGAAATTTATCCTCAGATTATTACCCTTGGAAGTGAACCTTGTGCTCTATAAATGCTTCATAGATTATGTTTTTACTATATGGCATGGTGATGTGAACCTTCATCTATTTATGGAGGCTATAAATACAATCAAATTTGGTTTAAGCTTTATTTATGAAAACAGCAGTCAAAATAATACTTTTCTAGATATCGAGACTTTTCTAGATATTTTCATAGAGGAAAGTATTTTAAAAACCATTACTTATTTAAAAAAAGTTGATGCTAACAATTATATTTTTTCTGATAGTTGCAATTTACAGTTTGAAGAGATTGGACCAAGCGGCCAGAAATGTACCTTAGCTCTGAACGTTGGCTACCTAGTTTAACCAAGGTGATGAGTCAGAATGTGTAAGTGTAAACAAAGTGCCTAATTCTATAGAGAAGGCTATGGTACTAATAAAGGGCCTGTCTGTATTTCTTATTCTATTAACTGTAGGTGTTTTAAAAATTATTTATTACATCAAACAGTAAGATATAGAATATTTTAAAACATTTTAAATAATTTTAAAACATTTTAAATCATTTTAAAACATTTAGACATATTAAAACATATTAAAACATATTAAAACATATTAAACCATGGATCCATATGTACAATAAAAAAAAAAGCTGATATGTCTTGTTGTATATGGAAACCAACTGCTGTGACTAACCAGATGATGCCTGGGTTGAGAGACTTGAAAAAGGCCTTGTTTTTTGAGGCCGGAATGCATTGACTCTGAACTGGTAAGCCCAATTTCAATTTCAGCACAACTTTTAAAGACAATCTGCACTATTTGATTTATTTTCCATAGAATTTATCAGGACCTACGGTATACACTCTAAGGATACCTGGAAAATTGGGGACATCGCTTAGATTCTCACCACCAGGAATACAAGTTGGTCACACAGATTTGACAATATCTTTGAACCTTTGATTTGTAAACTCCATTGCCTAAACCCAGGCATCATCTGGTTAGTCACAGAAGTTGGTTTCCATATAAAACAAGACATATAAGCTTTTTATTTATTTTTTATTGTACACACGAATTCATGTTTTAATATGTCTAAATGTTTTAAAATGATTTAAGATATTCTATATCTATCTGTTTGATGTAATAAATAATTTTTAAACACCTACAATTAAGAATTTAATAGAATAAGAAATACAGACAGACCGTCTATTAGTACCATAGCCTTCTACATAGAATTAGGTGCTCTGTTCACACTTAAACACTTTCCATTTACATAAATGGGAGAAAAAAATGCAAAAAGTACAATTCCTTTGATTGTAGCACAATAGTTCAGAATTAAGGGATTATGACACACAATATTTGATCCTAGAAAAAAGATTTGAAGAAAGAAGTTATAATATGCAGGAGGTAAAACAATGCAAATCAAACAACTAACCTCTTAAAAGGTTCTAAACAATGGCAAATAAAAAAAAAGAGAAATACTATTTAAAAACATAACATACCCTTTATTACAGATTTTAGTGAACAACATAAGGGTATTAAAAACATAATTTCCAAACATTGGCACCTTATTAGAGAGAACCCTGTTCTAGGAGAATTGGTTAGTACCCAAAAGTAGTTTTAAAAAAGAGATACATGTTATCAATATTTTTTTCACCAAGTGAATTTAAGAAAAAAAGAGAAGAATATGAAAGATACAGATATGAGTAAGGAGAAATATCAGCAAATCCTATAAATTGAGTGAAAAGACAAAAGCAGTTCAAATAACTAGAACTAAGAAACCCTTTGGAATAAAGATATACAGTGCACAGATAGGAATATCATTGACCTATTACAGTGTTCATGTAACCTGCAGTACTTAGGACAAACTAGTAGGCAGCTAAAAGATAGAATTAGAGAACACATCTGGCAAATGGAAAAAGGAAATGCTGATAGTGTTCTCTATAGACACTTATGAAAAGTTTACAACAGAAAAAGTAGTGACAAAGTTTTGGTGTATTAAAAAGGTTAGATCTGATGGGAGAAAGAGTCATTTTTAGAGAGTAGTTCTTATGAATGAAGCAAAACTTATTTATGAATTTGAAACTCTCCATCCCTCAATGCAGTATTGGATTTGAATATATTTCATGAACCTTGAAGAATAATTATTAAACAATTAATTTAACTACTATACTATAGGGCTTCATACATCATTTGCAAAGAGTAGCCAAAAGTTATTCTAGTAAGGCTGTGAATGTATCCTCAAATAAGTTATATATCAATAGGATATTACTTAAATAAAATTATAATTTTACAGGCATGAACAATTTGGTAGTTTAAATCCCCACTAAGTCCTATTTTGTAAGTATATTTTATTTTTCAGCTTTTAATCTATTTACCATTGTTTACAGTAAGTTTATGTGGCATAATAGTTAGGTAATTTACGTCATGAATGGAGAGTAAGATATGCTTTCTTGGAATTTGGCCAGATACTAATTGGGTTGGAAAAATAATACTAGGCAAAGAGGCCTTGATTTTAAGATATTTAGAAAACATTATATGAGAAAAAGCCAAAACAAAGTTATATGTCAGTGTAACTTATTACGTTAAAAGCAAGTTGTTAAAAAAATGCAGATACGTAGCTTATTAGGTTATAAGTGAATTTCTGGAAAATACAGAAGTAATATATCTGCAGTTTCAGAGAAGAGTTCAGTAAAAGAAAAGGAAATGTTTGGTTAAACATATAAAATAATGAAAATAGAAACATATAAAATAATGAAAATAGAATAAGCAGCTCATAACACATGTTAAGCAGAGTTCCATTCCCCAGGTAGCTATAAATGTTTTTCTATTGTGAAAGTTCTATAAGACTTTATATACATTTTTAAACAATTGAATGTGATGATGTCAACAGTAGTGCATGATTATATAAGTTGATTGATCTTTTGAAATGTCAAATTTACTTCCATTAAGAAAATGTGCACTTTTTATATATACATTGTTTTAATCACCAGCTCCTACTGAGCATGTGCAAGATTTCACAGAATATATGTATATGCATTTGTGATTGGCTGATGGCTGTCACATGAATCAGTAGGAGTGGAAATAGACATAATATTGAAATTTGTCAGAAAAAAATCTACTACTCATTTGAAGTTCAGACTAAGTGCTATTGCATTGTCTTTTTATAATGTATTTGTTGATTATGCAAATTTTCATGTTAAGCAGAGTTCCATTCCCCAGGTAGCTATACATGTTTTTCTATTGTGAAAGTTCTATAAGATTTTATATACATTTTTAAACAATTAAATGTGATGATGTCAACAGTAGTGCATGATTATATAAGTTTATTGATCTTTTGAAATGTTGATGTGATGACATAACTAGATAACTTTATCCTCCACAAATGATGTTACATTTATTCTCAATAAATGATGGATGTGAAATAACTAATATTTTTCTCAGTTGGGACACTGGCACACAAATGTAATTTGAGATGTAAGTTAAAGGGACAGTAAAGTCAAAATTAAACTTTCATAAATCAGATAGAACATCCAATTTTAAATAACTTTCAAATTTACTTCCATTAAGAAAATGTGCAGTCTTTTTATATATACATTGTTTTAATCACCAGCTCCTACTGAGCATGTGCAAGATTTCACAGAATATACGTATATGCATTTGTGATTGGCTGATGGCTGTCACATGAATCAGGAGGAGTGGAAATAGACATAATATTGAAATTTGTCAGAAAAAAATCTACTACTCATTTGAAGTTCAGACTAAGTGCTATTGCATTGTATTTTTATAATGCATTTGTTGATTATGCACATTTTCTGTATTTACTGGTCCTGGGATATAAAAGGAAACCATCTCGCCATGGTGATAAATTTGAATGTAAGTTATCAGAAGACTTTTTTTTAATATATATTAGATTGGTTATTTGACATTTTGAAAAAATATTGATACTTGCAACAAAACGGTTAAGAGGGACACTATAGAAGAGAATCAGGATAGCAAATCAGGTTCTCTTGATAAAGGTTTGTACAGTCAAAACATGTAGAGGTGTAACTCTGATTGGCAACTTTGTGTCTTAGCAGAAAATGGAGTATGAAACTCTGGGAGGCGTGTTCATAGGAGGTGAATACATTTAATCTAATAGATGGTACAACGTCACAAATACAAACACTGTAGAGCGGGTCTGAAGCCGAATGGCAGAGTGTTGCATGTGAATACACTGTGGAGCTGTTCTGATACTATCACTGAGCCTGTGGAAAGGTTTGGACACTTACTGCTACATATTGTGTTTAGGTTGTACACCTTAACTAAATGTGAGCATAGTGTAACTGAAAGTTGACGGTGCTCTGGGACTGTCTACAAGTGCTATGCTAAATCTTATATGGAGCCAAATGAATAACCCAGCCTCATTGAAGATTACAATTCATAAACATGAGATACAGATTCTGTTTTATAAAGAGACCATTTTTTTATTTTTTTATTGACACGCAGGATGATATACATATTTGAACTATACTATTATCCCGGACAAACTGGGAATACGAGCAATACAAAAATCTTTACTCAGAACACCGTACATTGGTCCTCCCATTGATTTATTTTTTGGAGATAGTGAGATGTTGCCTACAGATGAACTACTTTATCTGAAACAAATTACTACCTTCAAACCCCATCATACGCCAACAGCTTCATGGAGGATTACGAAGTTGAGATTATGAAGATCATGGATAAACCACAGGTATCTATGTATTGGCGATACATAGAGGACCTTTTCTTCATATGGAATGGACCTGCCCATGAATTGGAAAGATGGTTTGAAGAATATAATGCACTTTAACATCCTGTAAAATTCAAACTCAAACATCATGGAGAACGTATTGAATTCTTAGATTTGATGATTTATAAAGATGCTGATAAGTTAGCAACTATATTATATTCGAAGCCTACGGATAAAAAATCCATACTTTACGCTAAAAGTGCTCATTCAAGAAGTCTTATCAAATCCACCCCGAAGACTCAGCTACTAAGAACGGTACGCAACAACACGGATCCTATTAAGAAACAGACCCAGGTAGAAGACATGGGCAGACGTTTCATCCAAAGAGGATACTCCAGCAAAGAGATAGTTGAATTATGTAAAGAGATGCAGAATCTAACACAATCAGATGTTTTATTAGCACAGATGACTGATAAAGGATGCTGATGAAAATGAAAGAGTCAAAACATTGCTCTTTACTACAGAGTATTCCCCCGACAAGAGAAACATCAATGATGATCTTAAACACCATTGGATGGTCATTAATACCAATCCAACATTATCTTTTAAGGATTACAGCCCACCAATGATTGCATTCAAGAAAGGCAGATCTCTGAGGGATCAGTTAATGTTGACAGACCCGGATCATTGTTACCAACAGAAAAATAAGAAGGTGTTTTTAAAATGCCTAGGATGCACCACGTGTAATTTGATGATCCAAGGGACCCAGTTTAGACATCCACACATGAACCGGAGATTTGACATAAAAAAAATTCTCACATGCACCACCACACATGTCCTATATCTCTTGGACTGTACATACAGGGAGTGCAGAATTATTAGGCAAGTTGTATTTTTTAGGATTAATTTTATTATTGAACAACAACCATGTTCTCAATGAACCCAAAAAACTCATTAATATCAAAGCTGAATAGTTTTGGAAGTAGTTTTTAGTTTGTTTATAGTTATAGCTATTTTAGGGGGATATCTGTGTGTGCAGGTGACTATTACTGTGCATAATTATTAGGCAACTTAACAAAAAACAAATATATACCCATTTCAATTATTTATTTTTACCAGTGAAACCAATATAACATCTCAACATTCACAAATATACATTTCTGACATTCAAAAACAAAACAAAAACAAATCAGTGACCAATATAGCCACCTTTCTTTGCAAGGACACTCAAAAGCCTGCCATCCATGGATTCTGTCAGTGTTTTGATCTGTTCACCATCAACATTGCGTGCAGCAGCAACCACAGCCTCCCAGACACTGTTCAGAGAGGTGTACTGTTTTCCCTCCTTGTAAATCTCACATTTGAAGATGGACCACAGGTTCTCAATGGGGTTCAGATCAGGTGAACAAGGAGGCCATGTCATTAGATTTTCTTCTTTTATACCCTTTCTTGCCAGCCACGCTGTGGAGTACTTGGACGCGTGTGATGGAGCATTGTCCTGCATGAAAATCATGTTTTTCTTGAAGGATGCAGACTTCTTCCTATACCACTGCTTGAAGAAGGTGTCTTCCAGAAACTGGCAGTAGGACTGGGAGTTGAGCTTGACTCCATCCTCAACCCGAAAAGGCCCCACAAGCTCATCTTTGATGATACCAGCCCAAACCAGTACTCCACCTCCACCTTGCTGGCGTCTGAGTCGGACTGGAGCTCTCTGCCCTTTACCAATCCAGCCACGGGCCCATCCATCTGCCCCATCAAGACTCACTCTCATTTCATCAGTCCATAAAACCTTAGAAAAATCAGTCTTGAGATATTTCTTGGCCCAGTCTTGACGTTTCAGCTTGTGTGTCTTGTTCAGTGGTGGTCGTCTTTCAGCCTTTCTTACCTTGGCCATGTCTCTGAGTATTGCACACCTTGTGCTTTTGGGCACTCCAGTGATGTTGCAGCTCTGAAATATGGCCAAACTGGTGGCAAGTGGCATCTTGGCAGCTGCACGCTTGACTTTTCTCAGTTCATGGGCAGTTATTTTGCGCCTTGGTTTTTCCACACGCTTCTTGCGACCCTGTTGACTATTTTTAATGAAACGCTTGATTGTTCGATGACCACGCTTCAGAAGCTTTGCAATTTTAAGAGTGCTGCATCCCTCTGCAAGATATCTCACTATTTTTGACTTTTCTGAGCCTGTCAAGTCCTTCTTTTGACCCATTTTGCCAAAGGAAAGGAAGTTGCCTAATAATTATGCACACCTGATATAGGGTGTTGATGTCATTAGACCACACCCCTTCTCATTACAGAGATGCACATCACCTAATATGCTTAATTGGTAGTAGGCTTTCGAGCCTATACAGCTTGGAGTAAGACAACATGCATAAAGAGGATGATGTGGTCAAAATACTAATTTGCCTAATAATTCTGCACTCCCTGTATGGCTTATTTTATGTTGGAAAGACTAGTGATAACATTCACACATGGATAGTCAACCACAGATATTCGATTTGAGAAGCCATTGGCAAAAAGAAAAGTGAATTACCTGTAGCTAGGCACTTTATGAAACACAATCATACTGTAAGTGACCTAAAATGTATTCTTATCGATCACGTACCACCCCTAAAGAAAGGAGGATACAAAAATCAGTGCCTTCTACAAAATTAATCGAAGTGGATCTTTAAATTAAGAACTCTATACCTCAATGGACTGAACCATCAAATAGATTGGCAATGCTTTCTATAATAACAGTCTTTGCTACACAATGTTTGTCTATGTGATAGTTCCCTAATATTACACTGTGTTCACGCAGAGGTTCAATGATACTCTGTTGTAGTAGTATCCACCTGTCTCTAGTCAATGTTTGTATTATCAAGTTTTCTTACTTTACGTATGGTTCAGTTAGTTCTTTATATATTCAGTTATATCTATTTAGTATTGATATCAGTTAAGTTATCTACAATTATTCATACATGAGGGTATGTTGCAGAAGTGTAATTATTTTTATAACTGATGAGCCACCAGATAACCACCTAATCATCAGTCACTTTGGGACACAGACATTGCTGATGCGTGTTCCCTATTTTGACTAAATGATGGAGAGTGAGAGACGGTGAACTAATCAATACAAATATATACACAGAACCAGATGGTGTTTTTCTATGATGATTCTAATAATCAAGTCTGTTATGTACATTTTTATTTCAGGATGTCTCTAGATATATTTCTCTGTCCACCTATATACCCACATGTGTAAGCCGTTGAAAAGTTGTTGATCCAGCTTATGATTGATTATTCCTGCCTGTCAATGCAAATTACCCGTTTGTATTGAACTCTCGTTATACCTTGTCAATGTTTGTTTATCCATATGATATATTGGCTGTGTGACTGGTTGATCCAGCCTATGATGACTCTGGGCTATGCCCACTACTCATACTTGTGGTGTTTCTGACAGGGCATGGCAAGGACCGACTATGCATGCATCTATTTGTGCTGACTTGTTTACCTACACGCCCACATATTACTGCTGTAGGCTAATTGGCTGATCTAACTTAGGATGTCTGATGACACTGCCAGCAACGCCCATCACCCACATGCAGTGAATTCTAGGCAGATACTATCACAGTCATGTACTTGTATGTTGTAGTAACGCTGTAATTGGTTGATTCAGCCTGTGATGCTTGATGACTCTTTGATTGTCTTGCCCACTATTCACACATGTGGCATCTTCAGCTTAGTATGGCGTGGACTTAGTGTGTTAGGAATTTGTATCTTTTTGTTTGTTAATCACATCCTGCTTTAATATAGAATATATCCTGTATCTATATGAATGTTGTAATAAAGAGCCGTGTTATAGCTGGCAATTACTATCAATACAGTGAACTATAATAAGTATAAGGGAGGGAGCATCTGAATATGGTATTACACAATTATTTCAATTTTAAAATTGTGCACATATACTGACCATCATATATTGATTGATTATGTTTGCTCACTTAATAATTACTGCATAGATTGATACAGATTATACTTTATCATTTTGTTTATTGTATATTTGATTCACATGATGATGCATTTAGGCGGTTCTTCTCTGATTAGGGGTGGGGCTAGCACCTGTTAAATATACTCACCTAGATTACGAGTTTTGCGTTAGAAGCTGTGCGATGCTAACAAGCAGTTTATGCTCACCGCTCACTTACAGACAGCGCTGGTATTATGGGTTTTTACAAACCCGGCGTTAACCACAAAAAAGTGATCATAGAGCAAAATTTTGCTCCGCATCTCACCTCAATACCAGCGTTGCTTACGTTAGCGGTGAGCTGGCTAAACGTGCTCATGCACGATTTCCCCATAGGAATCAACGCCGCCACATACATTATACCTATGAATCCCTAATCTGCTGCCCCCAACATCGCCGACACCTACATTACATTTATTAACCCCTAATCTGCCGCCCCCAACGTCGCCACCACTATAATAAAATTATTAACCCGTAAACCTAAGTCTAACCCTAACCCTCCCTAACTTAAATATAATTACAATAAATCTAAATAAAATTACTTCAATTAACTAAATAATTCCTATTTAAAACTAAATACTTACCTATGAAATAAAAACTAAGCTAGCTACAATATAACTAATAGTTACATTGTAGCTAGCTTAGGGTTTATTTTTATTTTACAGGCAAGTTTGTATTTATTTTACCTAGGTACAATAGTTATTAAATAGTTATTAACTATTTAATAACTACCTAGTTAAAATAAAGACAAATTTACCTGAAAAATAAAACCTAACCTAAATTACAATTACACCTAACACTACACTACAATTAATTTAATAACCTAAATTAAATACAATTAATTACAATTAAATAACATTATCTAAAGTACAGAAAAACACTAAATTACAGAAAATAATAAAGAAATTACAAGATTTTTAAACTAATTACACCTAATCTAATTCCCCTATCAAAATAAAAAAGCGCCCCCAAAATAAAATAAGCCCTACAGTACACTAAATTTCAAATAGCCCTTAAAAGGTCCTTTTGCGGGGCATTGCCCCAAAGTAATCAGCTCTTTTACCTGAAAAAAAATTACAATCCCCCCCCAACATTAAAACCCACCACTCACATAACCAATGAAGAGAGAGGTGCTGCTGCAGTGATCATCCGCCAGGCACAGGAAGCAGAGCGGATCAAACCATATGTGTACAGGGGGAATGGTGTGGAGCCAACCAAAGGGTAGCGGCGGACTACCGCAAAAAATGTGCAAGAAGAAGGAATGGAAGGCTACTGAGCATCAGTAAAACGGTATATTTATTTCCAAATATAAAAAAAATACACATGGAAGAGAGCAAAGTCACAACAAACAGGGAAGGAGACAGCAGTCTTACATGTCTCACGCACACTTGCGCTTAATCATAGAAACTTCTATGATTAAGCACAAGTGTGCGTGAAACATGTAAGACTGCTGTCTCCTTCCCTGTTTGTTGTGACTTTGCTCACTTCCATGTGTATTTTTTTTATATTTGGAAATAAATATACCATTTTACTGATGCTCAGTAGCCTTCCATTCCTTCTTCTTACCCACATAACCAACCCTACTCTAAAACCCACCCAATCCCCCCCTTAAAAAAAACTAACACTAACCCCCTGAAGACTACCTTAACGGGCCGAAGTCCTCAACGAAGCCGGGAGAAGTCTTTATCCAAGCCGGGTGAGTGCTCCTCCAGACGAGCAATCAGCCAATAAGATTGAACTGTCATTCTGTTTGGAACAGCCAATAGAATGCCAGCTCAATCCTATTGGCTGATTGGATCAGCCAATAGGATTGAACTTCAATCCTATTTGCTGATTGCATCAGCCAATAGGATTTTTTCTACCTTAATTCCGATTGGCTGATAGAATTCTATCAGCCAATTGGAATTGAAGGGACACCATCTTGGTTGACAACATTTAAAGGAACCTTCAATATGTGTTTAGACGTCGGAAAAAGAGGATGCTCCGCGTCAGATGCCTTGAAGATGGACCCGCTCCGCATCGGATGGATGAAGATAGAAGATGGATGAAGACTTCTGCCCGTCTGAAGGACCACTTCGCCCGGCTTGGATGAAGACTTCTCCCGGCTTCATTGAGGACTTTGGCCCGGTTGGGTGAAGACGTCTCCCGGTAAGGTGATCTTCAGGGAGTTAGTGTTAGGTTTTTTTAAGGGTGGATTGGGTGGGTTTTAGAGTAGGGTTGGTTGTGTGGTTGGTGGGTTTTAATGTTGGTGGGGAATTGTACTTTTTTCAGGTAAAAGAGCTGATTACTTTGGGGCAATGCCCCTCAAAAGGCCCTTTTTAGGGCTATTTGTAAAATAGTGTAGGGTAGGACTTTTTTTTATTTTGGGGGCGCTTTTTTATTTTGTTAGGGGGATTAGATTAGGTGTAATTCGTTAAAAATCTTGTAATTTCTTTATTATTTTCTGTAATTTAGTGTTTGTTTGTTTTTGTACTTTGAATAATTTTATTTAATTGTAATTAATTGTATTTATTTTAGGTAATTAATTTAATTGTAGTTTAGTGTTAGGTGTAATTGTAACTTAGGTTAGGTTTTATTTTACAGGTAAATTTGTCTTTATTTTAACTAGGTAGTTATTAAATAGTTAATAACTATTTAATAACTATTGTACCTAGTTAAAATAAATACAAATTTGCCTATAAAATAAAAAATAGGAATTATTTAGTTAATTGAAGTAATTTTATTTAGATTTATTGTAATTGTATTTAAGTTAGGGAGGGTTAGGGTTAGACTTAGGTTTAGGGATTAATAACTTTATTATAGTGGCAGCGACATTGGGAGCGGCAGATTAAGGGTTAATAAATGTGGTTAGGTGGCGGCGATGTTAGGGCTGGCAGATTAGGGGTTAATAATATTTAGCAAAAGATAAGAGTTTACCTAAGCGCTGGAATAGACTACTCAAAGCTGCAGTGAAAGATTAAGGATTCCCTTTTTCCTTATTAACAAATGCTAAAAGAAGATTTAATTACACTGATTGCAGAAAACTGCAACCAGGTAATTAGCCACTGCTGCGCTCTCTCTACAGATAGCTGAATGAGTGCAGCACCAGATAGTAAAGGGGTTGACTATAAAAATATTTAATTACTTATAATATTCCCTATAGGTAAAAAAATCACACATTAATAACACATTAGTAATACAGCAAAATCACAACAATATAAAATCACAACAATATAAAAATATAACAAATATTACAATAGATAAAAGAGGAAATGCATAGGCTCTTCAGCAAATATAGTCCATAAAATAAAAGTCTTTTGGTATGCCAGTTGATGTGTTAAAAAAGCAGAAAGGGCGTCAAGCAAGCTCCTGATGGGTTAATAGCCAGCGTGAAAGCTAGGTAATAGGGCGAGAAGAAGGATATACACAATCCTTTAAACAATATGAAGATACAAAAAAACATAAGGTGCACACTTTTACTTACACCAGATGTTTAGGACAGTTCCTAAACATCTGGTGTAAGTAAAAGTGTGCACCTTATGTTTTTTTGTATCTTCATATTGTTTAAAGGATTGTGTATATCCTTCTTCTCGCCCTATTACCTAGCTTTCACGCTGGCTATTAACCCATCAGGAGCTTGCTTGACGCCCTTTCTGCTTTTTTAACACATCAACTGGCATACCAAAAGACTTTTATTTTATGGACTATATTTGCTGAAGAGCCTATGCATTTCCTCTTTTATCTATTGTAATATTTGTTATATTTTTATATTGTTGTGATTTTATATTGTTGTGATTTTGCTGTATTACTAATGTGTTATTAATGTGTGATTTTTTTACCTATAGGGAATATTATAAGTAATTAAATATTTTTATAGTCAACCCCTTTACTATCTGGTGCTGCACTCATTCAGCTATCTGTAGAGAGAGCGCAGCAGTGGCTAATTACCTGGTTGCAGTTTTCTGCAATCAGTGTAATTAAATCTTCTTTTAGCATTTGTTAATAAGGAAAAAGGGAATCCTTAATCTTTCACTGCAGCTTTGAGTAGTCTATTCCAGCGCTTAGGTAAACTCTTATCTTTTGTTCTGTATTATCCCTTAAACAAACCTTTTAGCAGCAGGAATTATGGCAGTACCTAGGAATAATGATAATGTGTTTGAATATAGGACTAATCTATATAAAGATATATATAATTTGTTGTCAAGTGATAAACTACATATAGAAACCAGTATTACTGTTGAAAAATTAGACACTCTTGTAGAACTAATGAAAGAATTACAAACCAAAATGATGTCTGAATTTAAACATAGAACAGAGTTTATATTTATAGAGAAATATCTGGAACACAAAAGGGTCCCAAGAGGACTAAGGATTAAAAAGGAGTGTTCTTTTAAAACTGAAGACATGGAATTTAAAACTAAATGGAATGATATCCTAGAAGAGGCTTCATTTAAATTAATGAAACTCATTAAAGAACACAGAGGGGAAATTTTGAAAAAATTAGAAACAGAAATACGTTCCTTAGAAGAAAAGATCAGTGAATATAAGGAGTTAGAAGAATATAAAGTGAAAGAGAAGGAGATCAAGACTCTTATGGACAAAACAAAAGAGGAGATTTTAGCAATAAAAATTAAAAAATTTGAAAGAGACCGTGAGGATTATTTAGCACATGAAAAGAAACCCGATGCAGATAAATATATATCCCATAGATGGAGGTACAATGAGAAAATAGAAAAGAAAGATGGTAGTGATGGGCAAATAGACAATCACTCAAAATTATCTGATAATCCACAAAAAACACAGTCTGATTTCTATAGACATAATAGAACACAACAAGGCAGCAGTAACAGTCAGAACTACCATTTAAAAGACTTAGAGCAAAGAGAATTCCAAAATAACAGGAATAGAATGGGTTACTATTATGGAAATAGGGGCCATCACCAAAATAGTGGTAATTATAATGGAGGCAATTCCTCTGATCATTTCAGTAATTGGAATCAATATAACAATAGAGGTTATAGAAGGCAAGAATATAGGGGAAGGCCCAATTACTATAGACAACATGATGACAACCAATACCAATATGATAATAGGAGGTCTGAAAGAAATAAAGGGGAAGATTGGAGATATAGGCAATTTGAGGATAGAAACAATGGGTATATTAGGAATAGAGAGAATCCCCATTGGAATCAGTCTCCGGCTATAAATCTCAATAGGACTCCAGGGTATAACCAAACTTCTAATAGATTTGAAGTACTGCGGAATCACGAGATTGATTCAAATACTAATTCCCCGAAGGGTCAAAAAGCTAAAGATAAAACTAAACATTCATCTATTAAAGATACACAGATACCTTCCCCTTCCACTTCTCATTTTTTAGACTTAGGCCAAAAAAAAGACCCAAAACAGTTACCGCAAAGAGAAGGGAGAAAAAGAAGGCCTTCAGAAAGAGAGGAACTAGAGGAGGATCGAGAATGGCCAAAAAAAACAAAAAAATCATGAAAAAAGATAACAGTAGTAATAAGGGAATTTTCAACTTAAGTGGGAAAGTATTAGACAAAATGCAAGAAGATGTTCTCAGCAAGGGTCTCACTTTTGCCCCTACGGCAAAGTTGGATAAATTTGGTACATATATAGATGCTCACAGATTTATTCGAAAATTAACCATAAAACGTTGGTATTTAAGAAATGAACCTCAACTTAAACAGGATCAGGTAGCTCAGGATAATTTCAAACACACTAATTTAAGAGAAAAATCACGCTTTTATCCAAAGTACGATAAAGGCTCACAAGTGGAGACTTTTGAAAAATTAATATTAAAAGATATTGAAAATATAAATAAAAGAAAAATTGATAAAGTGAAAAATAATTTAAGTCATAAACAATTGAAGGTCATACGGGAACTTGAGAAAGATGAGGATTTAATAATAAAACCGGCGGATAAAGGGGGGGGGAATTGTGATCTTAAATAGTACCCAATACATAGAGATGTGTCATAATATTTTAAAAGATGAAAAGACATATAGGAAATTGAATTTTGATCCCACAGTGCAATATATGGATTCCCTGAAGGAACTTTTAGATTTAGGTTTTAAAAAAGAAATTTTAACTGAGAAAGAAAAGAATTATTTATTAATAGACCACCCAAAAATACCCCTTCTATACAGCCTCCCCAAGATTCATAAATCTCTGGAAAAGCCACCGGGGAGGCCAATTATCTCAGGGATTAACTCAATTACATCAAATCTCTCCGAGTATATTGACCTGTTTTTGCAACAATATGTAAAAAATTTACCTTCCTATCTAAAAGACTCAAAAGATATATTGAATCTACTTAAAGTTATGGATTGGCAGGAGGGTGATTTACTTGTAACATGTGATGTTACTTCACTTTACACTTGTATATCCCATCAAGACGGTTTGGAGGCAATTAAGCATTTTTTAGAATTAGACGAGGAGATACCTATTGATCAAAAGAATTTTATTATGGATTGCATAAATTTTATTTTAAGGCACAATTATTTTTCTTTTATGGACACTTTCTATAACCAAGAACAAGGGACCGCTATGGGGACCAGGTTTGCCCCCAGTTATGCTAATTTATTTATGGGCTTATGGGAAAAGAGATTCCTAGATGATAGCCAGATGGGGGCAAGCCTGGTCACCTATAGAAGGTATATAGACGACATATTTATGATTTGGCACGGAGATGAAAAAAGTCTGGACAATTTTATCTTATCCATGAATTCAAATGATAAAAATTTAAAGTTCACTTGGGAAAAAAGCCATACCAATATACAATTTTTAGATTTAGAAATTTTTATAAGGGAAAACAAGTTAAACTCTAGAACTCACTTTAAACATGTAGATGCAAATAACTACATTCATCAACAGAGCTGTCACCACTCTCAGTGGAAAAAGAATATCCCAAAAGGACAGTTCTTGCGAATGAGAAAAAATTGTAATATTCTGACAGATTATGATGCCCAATCAACAATTTTAAAAAATAAATTTATAGAGAGAGGGTATCCTATTGATGCCTTGGAGGAAACCATAAAAAATGTACGAGATCAAGACAGGGAAGAAATTTTAGCAGGTAGTAAAAACAATAAAAATAAAAATATCAGAAATATTGTAACTACAAATGATACTTCTATGTTCATACCTTTTATTACAACATATAGTGGCAATAAAAATATAATAGAAAAAATTCTGAAAAAACATTGGGATGTTCTAAAATTAGATGATAAGTTAGGCCCCTTGATTCCAAATAGACCTCAAATAGTCTATAAAAAGGCACAAAATTTAAAAATGAGACTGGCACCTTCAGATTTGAAAAAAACACAAGAAAAAAGGAAAAAAGACCTTTGGGGGAAGGACCTTAAAGGTTTTTTCCCTTGTCATAAATGTAAATCTTGTCAATACGGTTTAAAAAAGAAGGAAGTGAAGTCCAATTCAACAGGAGAAGTGTTTAAAATATCCCAAATGATTAGATGTATAGATAGAAATGTGATCTATATGATAGAATGTAGCTGTGGGGCCCAATATATAGGAGAGTCAGAAAGACCCCTACGTGACAGGATAAGGGAGCACATCCTGTCAATAGAACAACATAGTAAGGATCGCTATAAGGACCTCCCAGTACCAAAGCATTTTGCATTATGCAATAATGCAAATCTCAAACATTTTAATTATATAGGTATTGATAAAGTTTGTAAACACTGGAGAGGAGGAGATCTGCATAACGAAATCCTAAAAAGGGAAGGAAAGTGGATTTTCCAGATGGGTTCCCTTACACCCCAAGGTCTAAATTTAGAATTGGACCTGAACTGTTATCTGAAATAAAATAAAATAAAAAATAAAAAATACAAATAAAAATACAAATAGAAGAAAAAAACGAAATTGAATTTTATATTCTGATTTTGACTCTAATTTTAGACAAAATTTTAGAATCCAAATTTTTGGTTTTTACAAATTCTGTATGTTGTAAATCTGATGATATTTTATTCCCAGAATTAGTTTAGAAGGACCAAATGTAAAGCAATAGGATTAAACTCTTTTCATTTTATATCTTAAATTTAAATTTTGAACTATTTGTTACATTTGATGCGCCCTATTTAGGAGTGACAACCACAGGATATTTTACTTTACACATAACCCTATGTATTCCATACAAGAAATCTACCCTTTGAGGATTGCATATATTTGCCCATCATTAAAACATCCAGTTTTCTCTACAAACCAAACCTCAGTCTTAATATATATATAGATTTTAGTACAGAGACCCTAATAGTTTATATTTATATTTAAAATTCAATTATTCCTCCAATTTACTCAAATATATATATTGACTTATTATAAAGTGTGTAGTTCTTTTAGGTAATTTTAACAATAGCGATTTTAAAGTACAATCATGTTTACATTATATTGAAATAGGTAGTTTATAGTGACGACCTAGTGAAATTATAAAAATGATTTAGCATTAGATGAAAATAAAGTTCAAATCACCTGCAGAAGTTAAGATTACCCGTTCCCGTTCATATATTTATTTATATATTTATTCACATATTAATTTAAAAGTGTATATGAATTTTCTAATTGCTATTCTAACTGCTATTGTACCGTATGAATACCAAGATGTTTAAAGTTGTTAGTAACCTCTTTCTGTACATCCATGATCTTTCAAAAGAAAATATCCCTTTAAGAGGGAGCGTATAAGAGTTGGATTTGAGATACCGTCAGTATTGAGCTTGAGAAAGGCTGTGAATCAGCCGAAACGCGTTGCTTAGTACTTTGGACGTTTTGGGCTTCCGTAGCCTGAAGTTTATGGTTTGGCGCACAGGAGCGCCTTGCTGGTTTGAAACTCCGTCTGGCGGGCTGGTTTTCTCTGGAGGCTGGTTGATAAAACAAAAGACACATCGGACCTCTGTCTGAAAAAACCTTTGGGACATGCTGAGGAATTATTAGCGGTTCGCCGTGAGAGGAGCCCCCTGAGACAGTTCCTAAACATCTGGTGTAAGTAAAAGTGTGCACCTTATGTTTTTTTGTATCTTCATATTGTTTAAAGGATTGTGTATATCCTTCTTCTCGCCCTATTACCTAGCTTTCACGCTGGCTATTAACCCATCAGGAGCTTGCTTGACGCCCTTTCTGCTTTTTTAACACATCAACTGGCATACCAAAAGACTTTTATTTTATGGACTATATTTGCTGAAGAGCCTATGCATTTCCTCTTTTATCTATTGTAATATTTGTTATATTTTTATATTGTTGTGATTTTATATTGTTGTGATTTTGCTGTATTACTAATGTGTTATTAATGTGTGATTTTTTTACCTATAGGGAATATTATAAGTAATTAAATATTTTTATAGTCAACCCCTTTACTATCTGGTGCTGCACTCATTCAGCTATCTGTAGAGAGAGCGCAGCAGTGGCTAATTACCTGGTTGCAGTTTTCTGCAATCAGTGTAATTAAATCTTCTTTTAGCATTTGTTAATAATATTTAGCTAATGTTTGCGATGCGGGATTGCGGCGCTTCAGGGGTTAATATATTTATTATAGTGGCGGCGATGTCCGGTTCGGCAGATTAGGGGTTAAAAAAAATATTTTAGTGTTTACGATGTGGGAGGGCCTCGGTTTAGGGGTTAATAATTAGTTTGTGGGTGTTAGTGTACTTTTTAGCACTTTAGTTAAGAGTTTTATGCTACGGCATTGTAGTGTTAAACTCTTAACTACTGACTTTAATATGCGGTACCAGTCTTGACACGAGAGGGTCTACCGCTTACTTTTTGGCATATACCGGCACTATGCAAGTCCCATTGAAAATATAGGATACGCAATTGACGCTTCTATGATTAAGCACAAGTGTGCGTGAAACATGTAAGACTGCTGTCTCCTTCCCTGTTTGTTGTGACTTTGCTCACTTCCATGTGTATTTTTTTTATATTTGGAAATAAATATACCGTTTTACTGATGCTCAGTAGCCTTCCATTCCTTCTTCTTACCCACATAACCAACCCTACTCTAAAACCCACCCAATCCCCCCCTTAAAAAAAACTAACACTAACCCCCTGAAGACCACCTTACCGGGCCGAAGTCCTCAACGAAGCCGGGAGAAGTCTTTATCCAAGCCGGGCGAGTGCTCCTCCAGACAAGCAATCAGCCAATAAGATTGAACTGTCATTCTGATTGGAACAGCCAATAGAATGCCAGCTCAATCCTATTGGCTGATTGGATCAGCCAATAGGATTGAACTTCAATCCTATTTGCTGATTGCATCAGCCAATAGGATTTTTTCTACCTTAATTCCGATTGGCTGATAGAATTCTATCAGCCAATTGGAATTGAAGGGACACCATCTTGGTTGACAACATTTAAAGGAACCTTCAATATGTGTTTAGACGTCGGAAAAAGAGGATGCTCCGCGTCAGATGCCTTGAAGATGGACCCGCTCCGCATCGGATGGATGAAGATAGAAGATGGATGAAGACTTCTGCCCGTCTGAAGGACCACTTCGCCCGGCTTGGATGAAGACTTCTCCCGGCTTCATTGAGGACTTTGTCCCGGTTGGGTGAAGACGTCTCCCGGTAAGGTGATCTTCAGGGAGTTAGTGTTAGGTTTTTTTAAGGGTGGATTGGGTGGGTTTTAGAGTAGGGTTGGTTGTGTGGGTGGTGGGTTTTAATGTTGGTGGGGAATTGTACTTTTTTCAGGTAAAAGAGCTGATTACTTTGGGTTAATGCCCCTCAAAAGGCCCTTTTTAGGGCTATTTGTAAAATAGTGTAGGGTAGGACTTTTTTTATTTTGGGGGGGCTTTTTATTTTGTTAGGGGGATTAGATTAGGTGTAATTCGTTAAAAATCTTGTAATTTCTTTATTATTTTCTGTAATTTAGTGTTTGTTTGTTTTTGTACTTTGAATAATTTTATTTAATTGTAATTAATTGTATTTATTTTAGGTAATTAATTTAATTGTAGTTTAGTGTTAGGTGTAATTGTAACTTAGGTTAGGTTTTATTTTACAGGTAAATTTGTCTTTATTTTAACTAGGTAGTTATTAAATAGTTAATAACTATTTAATAACTATTGTACCTAGTTAAAATAAATACAAAGTTGCCTATAAAATAAAAAATAGGAATTATTTAGTTAATTGAAGTAATTTTATTTAGATTTATTGTAATTGTATTTAAGTTAGGGAGGGTTAGGGTTAGACTTAGGTTTAGGGATTAATAACTTTATTATAGTGGCAGCGACATTGGGAGCGGCAGATTAAGGGTTAATAAATGTGGTTAGGTGGCGGCGATGTTAGGGCTGGCAGATTAGGGGTTAATAATATTTAGCTAATGTTTGCGATGCGGGATTGCGGCGCTTCAGGGGTTAATATATTTATTATAGTTGCGGCGATGTCCGGTTCGGCAGATTAGGGGTTAAAATAATTATTTTAGTGTTTACGATGTGGGAGGGCCTCGGTTTAGGGGTTAATAATTAGTTTGTGGGTGTTAGTGTACTTTTTAGCACTTTAGTTAAGAGTTTTATGCTACGGCATTGTAGTGTTAAACTCTTAACTACTGACTTTAATATGCGGTACCAGTCTTGACACAAGAGGGTCTACCGCTTACTTTTTGGCATATACCGGCACTATGCAAGTCCCATTGAAAATATAGGATACGCAATTGACGTAAGTGGATTTGCGGTATTTCCGAGTCTGGCCCAAAAAGTGCAAGACTCGTAATACCATCGGGCGTTAAAAAGCAGCGTTGGGACTGGCCAACGCTGCTTTTTAAGCCTAATGCAAGACTCGTAATCTAGCCGATAGTTTGTTGTTCACCATTTCACTTAGACTGAAGAAGCTCTGATGAAGGGGTGATTGATCCCCGAAACGTCACTGTCTTTCTTGTGTGCCAATAAAGCACCTTTTTTTGCACAAATCCAGTGAGTGCATGCCTTTTTGGAATTATATATATATACTATTAAGACCTTTACAAAGATTTGTTCCAAGGAAATTGAATCCGTTTGTCACACCAACCCTAAAACCTGCACAAATTTGAACAAAGAACAATGGCAAGCTCTCAGGCGCCTCCAAAAAGATGACTCTATTGTTATTCGCCCTGCTGACAAAGGCGGGCCGATTGTGGTCCTAGATTTCAGCTACTATCGTAACGAATTGCTTCAACAGCTAGAGGATGGAATAACATACAAAAAACTCTCGCACAATCCTACCGCTTCCTTCAAAAAGAAGTTAGATGACAGCCTGTTGTATGCTCTAAACTGTGGCCACATCGATCAGAGTGTGTACAATGTCTTGATTACTGATTATCCAGTACATCCCATTGTATACACAATTCCCAAAATACATAAAGATCAAGTTCACCCACCTGGGCGTCCCATAGTCTCTGCCGAGGGCTCCCTCTTTCAAAATCTAGCCAAGTTTATCGACTTCTATCTGCAGGATCTTGTGAAGACCACTGAGGCATTTCTCCTCCTAGAATGGTTGTTACTCTGTCTCCAACATAATTACTTCCAGTTTGAGGAAACCTTTTACCTCCAGCTGGTTGGGACCGCCATGGGTTCCAGCATGGCCCCCTCATATGCCAACTTATTTATGGCCTGGTTTGAGGGTGTACATATATTCAAGGACAGAAACCCTAATGTTCTGTTATACTGCAGGTATATTGATGATTTGTTGGTCATATGGGGGGGCTCAGAAACTGAACTTACAGCTTGGATACAACATCTGAACACGGCAGAAGAATCCATCACCCTAAAAAGCGAATATGATTTCCAGAAAAATTTCCAGAAAATCCAGTCTTTGGATCTATGTCGCAGAAATAGAACCTGGCTGGCTCCAACTAAGACCGGCTGCTACAAGTGTGGCAGCTGTGTCACGTGTAATTCACTCATCACTGGCCAAAGATTCCATCATCCTGGATCAACAAAAACATACACAATTAGGCACAGACTCACATGCACATCCCAGTACGTTGTGTATCTGTTATCATGTCCATGTGGTCTCTACTACATCGGAAAGACCAGCACCACATTTAGGGAAAGACTGGCCAACCATAAAAGTGCCTTACGGGCCGCATTCAAGGATGGCAAAGCAGATCAACCTGTGCCCAGGCATTTTCTGGAACATAAGCATCCCATCGCCACTCTTCGAGCCATGTTGATCGACACAGTGGCACCTCTGAAGAGAGGTGGTGATCTCAACTAGGAACTACTAAAATGCAAAGCCAGATGGACATATAGATTAAATACTTTGAGCCCAAATGGTCTTAATGCTCACCTGGACTTTTCTGTATTTTTTTGAGCTATAAATGCCTGCTTGTTTCTTTGTTTTTGTTTTTTCCTCCTTTTCTAATTAGGTCACCAATTCCGTGATGTAAGAAGTCCTTCCAACATCTCCATCCCATATGTGGCCCATGGCTCATTTGATGTATATTCTATATTTATAGTCTCCCTGTATTTTCCGTATTTTTTAGGGTTGCTTTCTGTTCATTCTATTTCGTCTAATTAGACGATTTATCCTATGTTTTCTGTCTTTCTGTTGGTGTACTTGTGTATCTTTGGTGCTTGAGCTGTATATCACCATTACATTCATTTCATATATTATCAATTGCTGGCGTACTTATCTTTGGTGCTCCAATTAGGGGTTCTGCTATGTATGTTTTAAGTAGTCTTGAAGCCTGCTCGTGCAGTTGTCACTGTTTCTCTCAATTGGGAGGCACTCTCCCTGGTTGTATATGTATATAGATTTCATTTGTTGCTTGACTTCTCGTATTTGATTACTTGTTTTCAGTGTATGTTTTGCACCTAGGATCTTCTATGGCCCCCTTTAACACCTTCTACAGTGACTGTCTCACATCATATATGTATTGTAACCTCTTGGGCTTTTACACCTAAGTTTAGTTGTGTTTCCCTTTGCTCTAGATCATTTTGTGTTTATTATTGACACCGCATATGATTGCTGTGTATCTGTGTGGCTATGTGCGCCCTTCTACGTTATACAGCTCGCTGTGGGTTAAAGCCCTGAGTCTATACTTGACGTAATTGTGGTTTCTGACTGACCCATGTTAGCTGCGGCACCCTTGCAGCGCTATTTCTCTATGTCCTTCTTGGACATACACATATCCAGTGCTCTGATATGGGTAGGTGAATTCTGTTTTTTAACGGTGGATCTATTTGTGCCTGTTTAGCATATGTTGGGGTGGATATGGTGTTATATTATAATTCACTTATAGGATTGCTTTCCGTACCATCTGCCTTTGTATGTGGATTGTGTGTTTTCTTCTCTAGCAGTGCTCCGTTCCCCTGCAGTATGTATTATTAGGTGTTTCTTTCAGGGTAAGCAATGGATTGGTTGCCATAGTTACGGGAGGTGTTGGCTGCTTTCACCCTATCAGGGACTGATTGCCTTTAGGGCTTCCTCTATTTAAGGCGGCTTCCGGTAGCCACCCGTTGTCCATTGTTTTGATTTATGCATCTCTTTGGGTTATATGTTTGATGGTAACTTTATTTATGTGTTTATGTCAATTTGTACTCTTCTTGCTTTTTCTTAGTCCTCATCTGGGACTTATTTTATGACTTTATGGCTTAATTTATCTAGTATCGCTTCAAACTTTCTCACTTGAGCCTGCTGAGTGGGTAATAACGCACTGCTTTAGGATTGATAGAGATACATAGTAATTTTCTGTGCGTGACATTTCTTTTTCTTTCTTTTTTTATGGATTTTGGTTTACGTTATTATTGATGCCGTCTGTATACCATAACATCATTTTGTTTTGCCTTGTTGCCCACGGATTGCCATCTGGCATTCTTATCTCATAGTTGTTCTTTGATATCCTTTGTTGAAGGTTGTTAGATTTCAGACAGCACATTCTATTTAGATGTTGTTATTCGTGTTTGCTGCACTGTACCATATTATCTATATCTGCCTTGGCCTCTTTATCCTGCATGTTCTTTGTTTTTTTTGGGCTATCCTTTGTTGAAGGTTGGATTATTCCCTTTACAGACTGTATAGTGTGTTTTTAATTGTATTGGTGATGGTGATATAGGTAGTGTGTGTCTTGTTGCGTGTTGTCTCTATCATTCCATGTTTCTAGTATCTGTTTATATGTTTGTCTTTCAGATAATACCTGTCCTGATGAAGGCCCAACTGAGGGCCGAAACGTCGACCATGTATTAATGTTCTAGGAATAAAGAAAATATTTGTCTCTATACAAACCCTGAGAGTGCCCTTCTTCTACATTGTTCTTTAACTATCTCTTATAAGGATTGCACCCAGGTTGTGGCTGCTCCACCTGGTTGGAGTGCTGGGCTATACGCTATTTTGACTTTCGATATATATATATATATATATATATATATATAGCCACTCAAACAAATGCACTCTCAGGTCTTGCAAAAGAATAACAAGGTTATTTTTATTGGAACATTTTCGGGTATACACTACCCTTCATCAGGCTGATGAAGGGTAGTGTATACCCGAAAACGTTCCAATAAAAATAACCTTGTTATTCTTTTGCAAGACCTGAGAGTGCATTTGTTTGAGTGGCTATTTCCAGATATCTTTGAACCCAGGCAGTTGAGACTGGTGGGCTGAACTGTTGAAAGGAGTTTATATATATATATATATATATATATATATATATATATATATATATATATATATATACACAGTAATTCACAAAAGTGAGTACACCACTCACATTTTTGTAAATATTTTATTATAACTTTTCTTGTGACAACACTGAAAAAATGACACTTTGCTACATTGTAAAGTAGTGAGTGTACAGCCTGTATAACAGTGTAAATGTGTTGTCCCCTTAAAATAACTCAACACACAGCCATTAATGTCTAAACCATTGGCAACAAAAGTGAGTACACCCCTAAGTGGAAATATCCAAAGTGGGCCCACAGTGTCAATATTTTGTGCGGTCACCATTATTTACCAGCACTGCCTTAACCCTCTTGGGCATGGAGTTCACCAGAGCTTCACAGGTTGCCACTGAGGTCATCTTCCACTCCTCCATGATGACATCACAGAGCTGGTGGATGTTAGAGACCTTGGGCTCCCCCACCTTCCGTTTGAGGATGCCCCACAGATGCTCAATAGGGTTTAGGTTTGGAGACATGCTTAGCCAGTCCATAACCTTTACCCTCAGCTTCTTTAGCAAGGCAGTGGTCGTCTTGGAGGTGTGTTTGGGGTCATTATTATGTTGGAATACTTCCCTGCGGCCCAGTCTCCAAAGGTAGTGGGTCATGTTCTGCTTCAGTATGTCACAGTACATGTTGGCATTCATGGTCCCCTCAATGAACTGTAGCTCCCCAGTGCGGTCAGAACTCATGCAGGCTCAGACCATGACACTCCCACCATCCCACCACCATGCTTGACTGTAGGCAAGACAAACGTGTCTGTGTACTCCTCACCTGGTTGCCGCCACACATGCTTGAAACCATCTGAACCAAATAAGTTTACCTTGGTCTCATCAGACCACAGGACATGGTTCCAGTAATCCATGTCCTTATTCTGCTTGTCTTCAGCTAACTGTTTGCAAGATTTGCATCACCTTCTGGGACGACAGCCATGCAGACCAATTTGATGCAGTATGCGGCATATGGTCTGAGCACTGACAGGCTGACCCCCCACCTCTTTAACCTCTGCAGTAATGCTGGCAGCACTCATATGTCTATTTCCCAAAGACAATCTCTGGATATGACGCTGAGCATGTGCACTCAACTTCTTTGGTCGACCATGGTGAGGCCTGTTCTGAGTGGAACCTGTCCTGTGAAACCACTGTATGGTCTTGCCCACCATGCTGCAGCTCAGTTTCAGGATCTTGGCAATCTTATAGCCTAGGCCATCTTTATGTAGAGCAACAATTCTTTTTTTAGATCCTCAGAGTTCTTTGCCATGAGGTGCCATGTTAAACTTCCATTGACCAGTATGAGAGAGTGTGAGAGTGATAACACCAAATTGAACACACCTGCTCCCCATTCACACCTGAGACCTTGTAGCACTAATGAGTCACATGACACTGGGGAGGGAAAATGTCTAATTGGGCCCAATTTGGACATTTCCACTTAGGGGAGTAGTCACTTTTGTTGCCAACAGTTTAGACATTAATGGCTGTGTGTTGAGTTATTTTGAGGGGACAGCAAATTGACACTGTTATACAGGCTGTACACTCACTACTTTACATTGTGGCAAAGTGTAATTTATTCAGTGTTGTCACATGAAAAGATTTAATAAAATATTTACAAAAATGTGAGGGGTGTACTCACTTTTGTGAGATACTGTGGGTGGTGGGTTTTACTGTTGGGGGGGTTGTTTTTTTGTTTTGTTTTTACAGGTAAAAGAGCTGATTACTTTGGGGCAATGCCCTGCAAAAGGCCATTTTAAAGGGTTTTGATAGCTTAGTTTAGGCTAGTTTTTTTTTATTTTGGGGGCTTCTTTTATTTTGATAGGGCTATTAGATTAGGTGTAATTAGTTTAAATATATTGTAATTTGTTTATTATTTTATGTAATTTAGTGTTTGCTTTTTTGTACTTTATCTAATTTAATTTAATTTATTTAATTGTTTTTAATTTAGTAAATTTATTTAATTATAGTGTAGAGTTAGGTGTTATTGTAACTTAGGTTAGGTTTTATTTTACAGGGACTTTTGTATTTATTTTAGCTAGGTAGTTACTCAATAGTTAATAACTATTTAATAACTATTGTACATAGTTAAAATAAATACAAACTTACCTGTGAAATAAAAATAAACCCTAAGCTAGCTACAATGTAACTATTAGTTATATTGTAGCTAGCTTAGGGTTTATTTTACAGGTAAGTATTTAGTTTTAAATAGGAATTATTTAGGTAATAATATGAATTTTTATTTATATTTATTTAAATTATAATTAAGTTATGGCGTGTTAGGGTTAGACTTAAGTTTAGGGGTTAATACATTTAGTATAGTGGCAGCGACGTTGGGGGCGGCAGATTAGGGGTTAATAAGTATAGGTAGGTTGCGGCGACATTGGGGGCGGCAGATTAGGGGTTAATAAATATAATGTAGGTGGCGGCGGTGTCCGGAGCGGCAGATTAGGGGTTAATAAGTGTAAGATTAGGGGTGTTTAGACTCGGGGTTCATGTTAGGGTGTTAGGTGTAAACATAAAATGTGTTTCCCCATAGGTATCAATGGGGCTGCGTTACTGAGTTTTACGCTGCTTTTTTGCAGGTGTTAGACTTTTTCTTAGCCGGCTCTCCTCGTTGATGTCTATGGGGAAATCGTGCATGAGCACATACGACCAGCTCACCGCTGACTTAAGCAGCGCTGGTATTGGAGTGCGGTAAGGAGCACAATTTTGGCTGTTCCAATCAGCCAATAGAATGCGAGCTCAATCCTATTGGCTGATTGGATCAGCCAATAGGATTGAACTTCAATCCTATTGGCTGATTGCATCTGCCAATAGGATTTTTTCTACATTAAGTCTGATTGGCTGATAGAATTCTATCAGCCAATTGGATTCTAAGGGATGACGTCACTTAAAGGTACCTTCATTCAGTAAGAAGACTCCGGATGAAGACGATGCTCTGTGTCAGATGTCTTGAAGATGGACCCGCTCCGTGTCAGATGGATGAAGATAGAAGATGCCATCTGGATGAAGACTTCTACCTATCTGGAGGACCACTTCACCCAGCTTGGATGAAGACTTCTTCCAGCTTCGTTTAGGACTTCGGCCTGGCTTGGATGAAGATTTCTGCTGCTTCCTTGAGGATGGATGTCCGGTCTTCAGAACAGTAAATCGATCTTCAGGGGGTTAGTGTTAGGTTTTTTTAAGGGTGTATTGGGTGGGTTTTATTTTTAGGTTAGGGTTTGGGCCTGCAATAGAGCTAACAGCCCTTTTAAGGGCAATGCCCATCCAAATGCCATTTTCAGGGCAATGGGGGGCTTAGGTTTTTTTTAGTTAGTATTTTATTTGGGGGGTTGGTTGTGTGGGTGGTGGGTTTTACTGTTGGGGGGTTGTTTGTAGATTTTCTTACAGGTAAAAGAGCTGATTAATTTGGGGCAATGCCCAGCAAAAGGCCCTTTTAAGGTCTATTGATAGTTTAGTTTAGGCTAGTTTATGGTCTAAACCATTGGCAACAAAAGTGAGTACACCCCTAAGTGGAAATATCCAAAGTGGGCCCACAGTGTCAATATTTTGTGCGGTCACCATTATTTACCAGCACTGCCTTAACCCTCTTGGGCATGGAGTTCACCAGAGCTTCACAGGTTGCCACTGAGGTCATCTTCCACTCCTCCATGATGACATCACAGAGCTGGTGGATGTTAGAGACCTTGGGCTCCCCCACCTTCCGTTTGAGGATGCCCCACAGATGCTCAATAGGGTTTAGGTTTGGAGACATGCTTAGCCAGTCCATAACCTTTACCCTCAGCTTCTTTAGCAAGGCAGTGGTCGTCTTGGAGGTGTGTTTGGGGTCATTATTATGTTGGAATACTTCCCTGCGGCCCAGTCTCCAAAGGTAGTGGGTCATGTTCTGCTTCAGTATGTCACAGTACATGTTGGCATTCATGGTCCCCTCAATGAACTGTAGCTCCCCAGTGCGGTCAGAACTCATGCAGGCTCAGACCATGACACTCCCACCATCCCACCACCATGCTTGACTGTAGGCAAGACAAACGTGTCTGTGTACTCCTCACCTGGTTGCCGCCACACATGCTTGAAACCATCTGAACCAAATAAGTTTACCTTGGTCTCATCAGACCACAGGACATGGTTCCAGTAATCCATGTCCTTATTCTGCTTGTCTTCAGCTAACTGTTTGCAAGATTTGCATCACCTTCTGGGACGACAGCCATGCAGACCAATTTGATGGGCTGACCCCCCACCTCTTTAACCTCTGCAGTAATGCTGGCAGCACTCATATGTCTATTTCCCAAAGACAATCTCTGGATATGGCTAAGCATGTCTCCAAACAATTAAATAAATAGTTAATAACTATTTAATAACTATTCTACCTAGTTAAAATAAATACAAACTTGGCTGTAAAATAAAAATAAACCCTAAGCTAGCTACAGTGTAACTATTAGTTATATTGTAGCTAGCTTACAGTTTATATTATAGGTAAGTATTTAGTTTTAAATAGGAATAATTTAGTTAATTATAGTAATTTTATTTATATTTATTTAAATTTATTTAAGTTAGGGGGTGTTAGGGTTAGACTTAGATTTAGGGGTTAATACATTTAATATAGTGGAGGCGAAGTTGGGGGCGGCAGATTAGGGGTTAATAAATGTAGGTAGGTGATGGCGATGTTAGGAACGGCAGATTAGGGGTTAATAATATTTAACTAATGTTTGCAAGGCGGGAGTGCGGAGGTTTAGGGGTTAATATGTTTAATATAGTGGCGGCGATGTCCGGAGCGGTAGATTAGGGGTTAAAAAATATAATGTAGGTGGTGGCGATGTTAGGGATAGCAGATTAGGGGTTAATATTATTTAAGTAGTGTTTGCGAGGCGGGAGTACGGCGGGTTAATATGTTTATTATAGTGGCGCCAATGTCTGGAGCGGCAGATTAGGGGTTAAAAATGTTATTTTAGTATTTGCGATGCGGGAGGGCCTTAGTTTAGGGGTTAATAGGTAGTTTATGGGTGTTAGTGTACTTTTTAGCATTTTAGTTATGAGTTTTATGCTACAGTGTTGTACCATAAAACTCATAACTACTGACTTTAAAATGCGTTAGGGATCTTGGAGGTAGAGGGCGTACCGCTCACTTTTTGGCCTCCCAGGACAGACTCGTAATACCGGTGCTATGGAAGTCCCATAAAAAAAGACTTTACGTAGATTACTTAAGTCGTTTTGTGGGAAGGCCAAAGAAGTGTGTGGTGCCCCTAAACCTGCAAGACTCGTAATAGCAGCGGGCACAAAAAAGCAGCGTTAGGACCTGTTAACACTGCTTTTTTACCTTATCTAGCCGTTAGGATTTTAAGTCTGATTAATAGGTTGAGTTGTTGTTTTGTGTTCTATACTGAAAGAACTGGTTTAGTACCTCAGTCTTCTCCCTGTCACTGTTAATCATGCTACCCTTCACATATTTTCAAGTACCTATATTTTCCTTTTTTTTAACTTTCAGGGTTTGACTTAGAATCCTTTGCAATTAATCTTTCATTTTAAATTTTGGATAATTTGATTGTTTTATGTTTTTTTGCATGCTTTGTTACATTCCTTATATATTTGGAATGTTGGTTCTGTATTTTTAAAAAATAATATAAATGACCTACACCAGTGGTGTTTTTAGAATTAGTGCTGCCCTAGGCACTCAAAAGTCAGCTGCCCCCCCCCCACACTTCCAGGCTTTAGGCTGTTTTTTGGCCATAATATTTTTAGTCAGGGTATAACGTGACTTTTTTTGGGGAAATGTTCACCAAGACTTGCAAACTCCCAGGTCATATACTGTATATATATATATATATTGTGCCTGTGAGAAGGAGCATGGCGGATGCACAGTGTTTGGGGTGGGTGACTCCAGTGGATTCAAGGCAGATAGGGTGGGCCATGGGTGGGAAACTCCAAGACTTAACAAGAGGAGTGGAGACAGACTCCTACAGAGGCTCCAAAAAGTGCTGCCCCTCCCAAGCTGCCACCCTAGGCACGTGCCTTTTCTGCCTAGGCGGAAATACGCCCCTGCCATACACATTTTTCCTAATTTCTCTTTACACATTTTTATTTAGCCACATTGGCTTGGATTTATTTATTTAACTTTTTTAACCATGTGGGATGTGTTGTTGTGTATATTTGTTTAACAAAGTTTAAAATGTTATCCATTTATCTTCTGTGTTTTTATTTAAGAATATGTTGTCACAATTTATGCTATTTAATGATTTCCTTAAATAATTTAATTTTGCTTTTTTAAATTAAATGTCTTGGTTGAACCCTTGTAACACTGCTGATGGAAAGTAATTTCAAATGTGACCATGTTATGATCATGTTACCCAAATGTTCTTTGACTTCTATGTTTGATATTATTTGTGCAATTTGCATACAAAGAGAGAAGCGCTCTACCAGGAACGAACAACAGCTCAGTGGCTTGTTCTATGGCGATTTACCACCCGGAAGCAGCCTCTTTTAGACCAGTGTGCTTTTCACAGAAGAAAACTTTCCTGAAGTATATCAGTCTGATCCCGCCAAGTAAGGTCAGTCCAGCCCCGAAATACCAGGCAATTCTCCTCTGAACAAGGAACATGACAACCCCAGACGATCGTTTCGGCCTCCTATGGGCCTCGTCAGTGAGGTGCAGCCACATTCCTCTAAGCACACTGGGCAAGGAGTCCACGTCTGGTTTCCCCCATCACCCATAGGGAGACTTCCCCAGGGTCATAATAATTTGCATACAAAGAGAGAAGCGCTCTACCAGGAACGAACAACAGCTCAGTGGCTTGTTCTATGGCGATTTACCACCCGGAAGCAGCCTCTTTTAGACCAGTGTGCTTTTCACAGAAGAAAACTTTCCTGAAGTATATCAGTCTGATCCCGCCAAGTAAGGTCAGTCCAGCCCCGAAATACCAGGCAATTCTCCTCTGAACAAGGAACATGACAACCCCAGACGATCGTTTCGGCCTCCTATGGGCCTCGTCAGTGAGGTGCAGCCACATTCCTCTAAGCACACTGGGCAAGGAGTCCACGTCTGGTTTCCCCCATCACCCATAGGGAGACTTCCCCAGGGTCATAATAATTTGCATACAAAGAGAGAAGCGCTCTACCAGGAACGAACAACAGCTCAGTGGCTTGTTCTATGGCGATTTACCACCCGGAAGCAGCCTCTTTTAGACCAGTGTGCTTTTCACAGAAGAAAACTTTCCTGAAGTATATCAGTCTGATCCCGCCAAGTAAGGTCAGTCCAGCCCCGAAATACCAGGCAATTCTCCTCTGAACAAGGAACATGACAACCCCAGACGATCGTTTCGGCCTCCTATGGGCCTCGTCAGTGAGGTGCAGCCACATTCCTCTAAGCACACTGGGCAAGGAGTCCACGTCTGGTTTCCCCCATCACCCATAGGGAGACTTCCCCAGGGTCATAATAATTTGCATACAAAGAGAGAAGCGCTCTACCAGGAACGAACAACAGCTCAGTGGCTTGTTCTATGGCGATTTACCACCCGGAAGCAGCCTCTTTTAGACCAGTGTGCTTTTCACAGAAGAAAACTTTCCTGAAGTATATCAGTCTGATCCCGCCAAGTAAGGTCAGTCCAGCCCCGAAATACCAGGCAATTCTCCTCTGAACAAGGAACATGACAACCCCAGACGATCGTTTCGGCCTCCTATGGGCCTCGTCAGTGAGGTGCAGCCACATTCCTCTAAGCACACTGGGCAAGGAGTCCACGTCTGGTTTCCCCCATCACCCATAGGGAGACTTCCCCAGGGTCATAATAATTTGCATACAAAGAGAGAAGCGCTCTACCAGGAACGAACAACAGCTCAGTGGCTTGTTCTATGGCGATTTACCACCCGGAAGCAGCCTCTTTTAGACCAGTGTGCTTTTCACAGAAGAAAACTTTCCTGAAGTATATCAGTCTGATCCCGCCAAGTAAGGTCAGTCCAGCCCCGAAATACCAGGCAATTCTCCTCTGAACAAGGAACATGACAACCCCAGACGATCGTTTCGGCCTCCTATGGGCCTCGTCAGTGAGGTGCAGCCACATTCCTCTAAGCACACTGGGCAAGGAGTCCACGTCTGGTTTCCCCCATCACCCATAGGGAGACTTCCCCAGGGTCATAATAATTTGCATACAAAGAGAGAAGCGCTCTACCAGGAACGAACAACAGCTCAGTGGCTTGTTCTATGGCGATTTACCACCCGGAAGCAGCCTCTTTTAGACCAGTGTGCTTTTCACAGAAGAAAACTTTCCTGAAGTATATCAGTCTGATCCCGCCAAGTAAGGTCAGTCCAGCCCCGAAATACCAGGCAATTCTCCTCTGAACAAGGAACATGACAACCCCAGACGATCGTTTCGGCCTCCTATGGGCCTCGTCAGTGAGGTGCAGCCACATTCCTCTAAGCACACTGGGCAAGGAGTCCACGTCTGGTTTCCCCCATCACCCATAGGGAGACTTCCCCAGGGTCATAATAATTTGCATACAAAGAGAGAAGCGCTCTACCAGGAACGAACAACAGCTCAGTGGCTTGTTCTATGGCGATTTACCACCCGGAAGCAGCCTCTTTTAGACCAGTGTGCTTTTCACAGAAGAAAACTTTCCTGAAGTATATCAGTCTGATCCCGCCAAGTAAGGTCAGTCCAGCCCCGAAATACCAGGCAATTCTCCTCTGAACAAGGAACATGACAACCCCAGACGATCGTTTCGGCCTCCTATGGGCCTCGTCAGTGAGGTGCAGCCACATTCCTCTAAGCACACTGGGCAAGGAGTCCACGTCTGGTTTCCCCCATCACCCATAGGGAGACTTCCCCAGGGTCATAATAATTTGCATACAAAGAGAGAAGCGCTCTACCAGGAACGAACAACAGCTCAGTGGCTTGTTCTATGGCGATTTACCACCCGGAAGCAGCCTCTTTTAGACCAGTGTGCTTTTCACAGAAGAAAACTTTCCTGAAGTATATCAGTCTGATCCCGCCAAGTAAGGTCAGTCCAGCCCCGAAATACCAGGCAATTCTCCTCTGAACAAGGAACATGACAACCCCAGACGATCGTTTCGGCCTCCTATGGGCCTCGTCAGTGAGGTGCAGCCACATTCCTCTAAGCACACTGGGCAAGGAGTCCACGTCTGGTTTCCCCCATCACCCATAGGGAGACTTCCCCAGGGTCATAATAATTTGCATACAAAGAGAGAAGCGCTCTACCAGGAACGAACAACAGCTCAGTGGCTTGTTCTATGGCGATTTACCACCCGGAAGCAGCCTCTTTTAGACCAGTGTGCTTTTCACAGAAGAAAACTTTCCTGAAGTATATCAGTCTGATCCCGCCAAGTAAGGTCAGTCCAGCCCCGAAATACCAGGCAATTCTCCTCTGAACAAGGAACATGACAACCCCAGACGATCGTTTCGGCCTCCTATGGGCCTCGTCAGTGAGGTGCAGCCACATTCCTCTAAGCACACTGGGCAAGGAGTCCACGTCTGGTTTCCCCCATCACCCATAGGGAGACTTCCCCAGGGTCATAATAATTTGCATACAAAGAGAGAAGCGCTCTACCAGGAACGAACAACAGCTCAGTGGCTTGTTCTATGGCGATTTACCACCCGGAAGCAGCCTCTTTTAGACCAGTGTGCTTTTCACAGAAGAAAACTTTCCTGAAGTATATCAGTCTGATCCCGCCAAGTAAGGTCAGTCCAGCCCCGAAATACCAGGCAATTCTCCTCTGAACAAGGAACATGACAACCCCAGACGATCGTTTCGGCCTCCTATGGGCCTCGTCAGTGAGGTGCAGCCACATTCCTCTAAGCACACTGGGCAAGGAGTCCACGTCTGGTTTCCCCCATCACCCATAGGGAGACTTCCCCAGGGTCATAATAATTTGCATACAAAGAGAGAAGCGCTCTACCAGGAACGAACAACAGCTCAGTGGCTTGTTCTATGGCGATTTACCACCCGGAAGCAGCCTCTTTTAGACCAGTGTGCTTTTCACAGAAGAAAACTTTCCTGAAGTATATCAGTCTGATCCCGCCAAGTAAGGTCAGTCCAGCCCCGAAATACCAGGCAATTCTCCTCTGAACAAGGAACATGACAACCCCAGACGATCGTTTCGGCCTCCTATGGGCCTCGTCAGTGAGGTGCAGCCACATTCCTCTAAGCACACTGGGCAAGGAGTCCACGTCTGGTTTCCCCCATCACCCATAGGGAGACTTCCCCAGGGTCATAATAATTTGCATACAAAGAGAGAAGCGCTCTACCAGGAACGAACAACAGCTCAGTGGCTTGTTCTATGGCGATTTACCACCCGGAAGCAGCCTCTTTTAGACCAGTGTGCTTTTCACAGAAGAAAACTTTCCTGAAGTATATCAGTCTGATCCCGCCAAGTAAGGTCAGTCCAGCCCCGAAATACCAGGCAATTCTCCTCTGAACAAGGAACATGACAACCCCAGACGATCGTTTCGGCCTCCTATGGGCCTCGTCAGTGAGGTGCAGCCACATTCCTCTAAGCACACTGGGCAAGGAGTCCACGTCTGGTTTCCCCCATCACCCATAGGGAGACTTCCCCAGGGTCATAATAATTTGCATACAAAGAGAGAAGCGCTCTACCAGGAACGAACAACAGCTCAGTGGCTTGTTCTATGGCGATTTACCACCCGGAAGCAGCCTCTTTTAGACCAGTGTGCTTTTCACAGAAGAAAACTTTCCTGAAGTATATCAGTCTGATCCCGCCAAGTAAGGTCAGTCCAGCCCCGAAATACCAGGCAATTCTCCTCTGAACAAGGAACATGACAACCCCAGACGATCGTTTCGGCCTCCTATGGGCCTCGTCAGTGAGGTGCAGCCACATTCCTCTAAGCACACTGGGCAAGGAGTCCACGTCTGGTTTCCCCCATCACCCATAGGGAGACTTCCCCAGGGTCATAATAATTTGCATACAAAGAGAGAAGCGCTCTACCAGGAACGAACAACAGCTCAGTGGCTTGTTCTATGGCGATTTACCACCCGGAAGCAGCCTCTTTTAGACCAGTGTGCTTTTCACAGAAGAAAACTTTCCTGAAGTATATCAGTCTGATCCCGCCAAGTAAGGTCAGTCCAGCCCCGAAATACCAGGCAATTCTCCTCTGAACAAGGAACATGCAAATTATTTGTGCAATTGTCAATTTCTCCTTAATGATCACCTTTCAATCAAGTTTTTATTCCAATCCAGAGATAGCAGCATTTAAAAAAATGTTCTATTATTTATATGACCAAAAAGGTTTGTTTAGTGCTCTAATTATTAAAGGGACAGTAGATACCTTGAGAATTTTATATAGAATATTTAGTTATGCATAGTGAACAACTTTGTATTCTGAAGTACTTCCTGCAAAATTGTGTGTTTTGTTATTCTCATTTCCCTAATTTCCTTTAACTGATAACTACTGCAAAACAATGCATTTATACTAACATTATGACTGTTATCTGCATACTCAAGCCTGGTTAATACAGAGAATACAAGTTGTGGGTGGAGTTTGGTTATTAAATAAAAAAAATAAAAAACAATTGCAGCAAACGTAATGTTAATCTGTTTAACATCTTTAGACTTGGCTGATATTTTATTCTATAGCAACATAACATAAATGCTTGTAATTACATAGAAACATATAATTTGAGGGTAGCTAAAAACTAAAAATGCCTATCAAGTCTAGCCATTACAAGGTGTTTGCTGTACTTTTAAGCATTTTTCAAATGTTTTTAACACTGAACTGGAAAAATAAATTTGATTTTGAGGAGTAATTGTCTATTACTATAAAAGTGGAGAATATCCTGCTTTTTCATGTTTAAATTAAAACATACTCTGGGATGAATTTGAGTTTTTTGGCATTTAATTTCTCTAGGTTTTTAAAAATATATATGATAAATAATTACCTCTTAGATGCAATAATGTTCAGAAATTGATCCTTTCATGTCAAGCAATAAAAAATGGTTTCATCACCCACTTTAACTTTCTTTTATCTTTTCTTTTTTTTAATGCAATATCTGTTTTCCAAATATATACTTTAAACTATACATATTCAGTTGCCTTTGCTATTTCTATGCCTTCACTTTCAGATAAAGCAAATGCCATTATTTCACCTTTTTACTATTGCAGCAAATGAAAGATCAAATATATTAATTATTTATCACTGTTCTAAATGATAAAGTGTCCGGATAATACTGCAGTGTTCATTTGTATGAACATTGAAGGATAAAGATACCATTAAAGTAAGAATTATTACTAGGCTATGACATGAATGATTACAATTAAAAATGAACAACATATAAAAATAGACTATGCATTTCACACACATTAATTATAACCCTATTTGTTAACCACTGCATTTTAACTAAAAAAGTTGTGGCTACGTTAGTTCACTCTTTTTGTTTTTTTTTTACTGTATCTATATTCTCAAGTCTCAAACTGGTTGTTATATTATTATTTATGAGGCTTGAGTTCTCACATATGTATAGCTGAAAGTGCCAATGATTGCCTTCTTATGTAATGTTATTTAATCATTTAATTTATTAGTTAAATCAATTAATTAAATCTTTAATTCTTATTGTGGATTGTTATATTGTTTTTCTGATATTTATGCTAAACTTATTTTGCCTGACACACTATTGTGGTTTTGTATTTTGAGTTTTTGTGTCAGGCTTTATATCTAAATATGAGGAAACAAGTTTAGAGGAATAGCCTGTGACTAGTGTCTGTAAAGCTTTTACAAATGTATCCTGTTCACATGGCATTTTAATTGCAGATGCATTTTTCTGTCAATTTTTATTTATTAGTCTTATCTGGAGTTTATTATAGCTTTTAGTATTCTATACAAAACAGCAAAAAGGGAGTAGATACCTCAAATAAGAAGTCTCTAAAAGTCTAGGAGAAAATGGCACAACTGCACAAAAATCAAAAAGAGACCAGATATGCCAAAAAATACAAAACACACTTTAATATACTAAAAAAGTAACACACACATACTAGGGATCCCTTAGTATCACATACATGAGACCGGCTTTAGAAAAGTCTGGTGCATCAAAGAGAACAATGAAATACAGTCAACTTCTCCAATCGAAAATATGTATTGCTGTATATGGGTTATTCAAAGTTAATAGGGCAGGTACTACATATTATGACTGGTGTGTTGGAGGACGCTTCAAGGGTGGTCATACCTGTTGATACATGTATATAATGCTCCTCTTTTCTATGCTAGCGTGTCTGTATCAAACCTTCAGTGTGGGGATGATGCCTTATATAACATATGTATAAGATTTAAAAGTTAGCTATCCATATATACCATATCTTCTTTTAGTATTATACTACAGATAAGGAAACAAGCTTGTGGATAATAGCATAGTGATTTTGTTGAATTAAAATCACCTCAGACTAAGTCTTCATTCAAGCCGACAGAAGTCTTCATCCAGACGGCATCTTCTATCTTCATCCATCCGGCGCGGAGCGGCTCCATCTTCAAGACATCCGGCACGGAGCATCCTCTTCTTTCCATGGCTAACAAAGAATGAAGGTTCCTTTAAGGGGCGTCATCCAAGATGTCGTCCCTTGAATTCCGATTGGTTGATAGAATTCTATCAGCCAATAGGATTGAGCTTGCATTCTATTGGCTGTTCCAATCAGCCAATAGAATGCGAGATCAAGCCTATTGGCTGATTGTATCAGCCAATAGGATTTTTTCACTTTTAATTCCGATTGGCTGATAGAATTCTATCAGCCAATCGGAATTCAAGGGACACCATCTTGGATGAAATCCCTTAAAGGAACCTTCATTCTTAATAACTATTTACTAAATAGTCTTACTAGTTAAAATAAATACAAACTTGCCTGTGAAATAAAAATAAAACCTAAGCTAGATACAATATAACTATAGTTTTATTGTAGCTAGCTTAGGGTTTATTTTACAGGTAAGTATTTAGTTTTAAATAGGTATTATTTAGTTAATGATAGAAATTTTTATTTAGATTTATTTTAATTATATTAAAGTTAGTGGGTGTTAGGGTTAGAGTTAGATTTAGGGTTAGGTTTAGGGGTTAATAACTTTAGTATAGTTGCGGCAACAGATTAGGGGTTAATAAGTGTAGGTAGGTGGCGGCGATGTTAGGGACGGCAGATTAGGGGTTAATAAGTATAATGTAAGTGTCGGCGATGTCGGGGGTGGCAAATTAGGGGTTAATAAGTGTAATGTAGGTGGCGGCGATGTTGGGGGTGGCAGATTAGGGGTTAATAAGTATAATGTAGGTGTTGGCGATGTCAGGGGCGGCAGATTAGGGGTTAATAAGTGTACTGTAGGTGTCGGCGAAGTCGGGGGCGGCAGATTAGGGGTTAATAAGTGTAATGTAGATGTTGGCGATGTCGGGGGCGGCAGATTAGGGGTGTTTAGACTCGGGGTTTATGTTAGGGTGTTAGGTGTAAACATAAATTTTATTTACCCATAGGAATCAATGGGGCTGCGTTACAGAGCTTTACGCTCCTTTATTGCAGGTGTTAGGCTTTTTTTTAGCCGGCTCTCCCCATTGATGTCTATGGGGAAATCGTGCACAAGCATGTAAAACGAGCTCAAAGCAGTGCTGGTATTTGAGTTCGGTAGAGAGCTCAATTTTGCTCAATGCTGCTATATTGCCTGTTAACGCCGGGTTTATGAAAACCTGTAATAGCAGCGCTATAGGGAGATGAGCGGTGGCAATAACTTGCAAGTTAGCCACTTTTCTGTAGTGTAGCTCCCCCCACCAAGACTAAACCCCCACCCCCTCCCAGATCACTTAGATTATTAATATTAAAATTTTTATTCCCACTCTCTCTCACTTAATTTAAACAAATTGTTCCATATTGTAATGGTTCTCACCCGCTCCCTCCCAGGTGCACACACCTGCCCGCCTACCCCGTGCACATGTTGAAAAAAAAACATACAATACCCCCCCAACATTACAACCCACCACCCACATACCCCTAATCTAACCCAAACCCCCCTTAAATAAACCTAACACTAAGCCCCTCAAGATCTTCCTACCTTATCTTCACCACGCCGGGTATCCCCGATCCGTCCAGGATCCGATGTCTTGATCCAAGCCCAAGCGGGGGCTGAAGACGTCCATCCTCAGGCTGAAGTCTTGATCCAAGCGGCGGCTGAAGAAGTCCATCATCGGGCAGAAGTCTTCATCCTATTCGGGCAGAAGAGGACATCCGGACCGGCAAACATCTTCATTCAAGTGGCATCTTCTATCTTCTTCCATCCGACGACGAGCGGCTCCATCTTAAAGACCTCTGGCGCAGATCCATCCTCTTCTTCCGATGACTAGACGATGAATGAAGGTTCCTTTAAGGGACGTCATCCAAGATGGCGTCCCTCGAATTCCGATTGGCTGATAGGATTCTATCAGCCAATCGGAATTAAGGTAGAAAAATCTGATTGGCTGATTGAATCAGCCAATCAGATTCAAGTTCAATCCGATTGGCTGATTGGATCAGCCAATCAGATTGAGCTCACATTCTATTGGCTGATCGGAACAGCCAATAGAATGTAAGCTCAATCTGATTGGCTGATTCCATCAGCCAATCAGAATTTTCCTACCTTAATTACGATTGGCTGATAGAATCCTATCAGCCAATCGGAATTCGAGGGACGCCATCTTGGATGACGTCCCTTAAAGGAACCTTCATTCGTCGTCTAGTCGTCGGAAGAAGAGGATGGATCCGCGCCGGAGGTTTTGAAGATGGAGCCGCTCGTCGTCGGATGGAAGAAGATAGAAGATGCCGCTTGGATGAAGATGTTTGCTGGTCCGGATGTCCTCTTCTGCCCAGATAGGATGAAGACTTCTGCCCGATGATGGATTTCTTCAGCCGCTGCTTGGATGAAGACTTCAGCCCGAGGATGGACGTCTTCAGTCCCCGCTTGGGCTTGGATCAAGACATCGGAGCCTGGACAGATCGGTGATACCCGGCGTGGTGAAGATAAGGTAGGAAGATCTTCAGGGGCTTAGTGTTAGGTTTATTTAAGGGGGATTTGGGTTAGATTAGCGGTATGTGGGTGGTGGGTTGTAATGTTGGGGGGGTATTTTATGTTTTTTTCCCAGGCAAAACAGCTGAATTCTTTGGGGCATGCCCCGCAAAAGGCCCTTTTAAGGGCTGGTAATGTAAAAGAGCTTTTCTATTTTTATTTTAGAATAGGGTAGGGCATTTTTTTATTTTGGGGGGCTTTGTTATTTTATTAGGGGGCTTAGAGTAGGTGTAATTAGCTTAAAATTGTTGTAATATTTTTCTAATGTTTGTAAATATTTTTTTATTTTTGTAACTTAGTTCTTTTTTATTTTTTGTACTTTAGTTAGTTTATTTAATTGTATTTATTTGTAGGTATAGTATTTAATTAATTTATTGATAGTGTAGTGTTAGGTTTAATTGTAACTTAGGTTAGGATTTATTTTACAGGTAATTTTGTAATTATTTTAACTAGGTAACTATTAAATAGTTATTAACTATTTAATAGCTATTGTACCTGGTTAAAATAAATACAATGTTGCCTGTAAAATAAATATTAATCCTAAAATAGCTACAATATAATTATAATTTATATTGTAGCTATATTAGGATTTATTTTACAGGTAAGTATTTAGCTTTAAATAGGAATAATTTATTTAATAAGAAATAATTTATTTCGTTAGATAAAAATTATATTTAACTTAGGGGGGTGTTAGTGTTAGGGTTAGACTTAGCTTTAGGGGTTAATACATTTATTAGAGTAGCGGTGAGGTCCGGTCGGCAGATTAGGGGTTAATAATTGTAGGTAGGTGGAGGCGATGTTGGGGGCGGCAGATTAGAGGTTAATAAATATAATATAGGGGTCGGCGGTGTTAGAGGCAGCAGATTAGGGGTACATAGGGATAATGTAGGTGGCGGCGTTGTGCGGTCGGCAGATTCGGGGTTAATAATTGTAGGTAAGGTAGCGGCGACATTGGGGTGGCAGATTAGGGTTTAATAAATATTATGTAGGGGTCGGCGGTGTTAGGGGCAGCAGATTAGGGGTACATAGGGATAATGTAGGTTGCGGCGGTGTGCGGTCGGCAGATTAGGAGTTAAAAAAAATTATTAGAGTGGTGGCGATGTGGGGGGACCTCGGTTTAGTGGTACATAGGTAGTTTATGGGTGTTAGTGTACTTTAGAGCACAGTAGTTAAGAGCTTTATGAACCGGCGTTAGCCCAGAAAGCTCTTAACTCCTGGCTTTTTGCTGCGGCTGTAGTTTTGTCGTTAGATTTCTAACGCTCACTTCAGCCACGACTCTAAATACCGGCATTAGAAAGATCCCATTGAAAAGATAGGATACGCAAATGGCGTAGGGGGATCTGCGGTATGGAAAAGTCGCAGCTGGAATGTGAGCGTTAGACTCTTTCCTGACTGACTCTAAATACCAGCGGTAGCCCAAAACCAGCGTTAGGAGCCTCTAACGCTGGTTTTGACGGTAACGCTAAACTCTAAATCTAGGCGCTAGTTTAGCTAAGTAAAAATACCTTCACAAACATTAATTATTGTGTCCTGAATACCTCCTTTGTCTAGGTTTCTTTTTTTTTTTTTTTTTTTTTTTCGTTTTCAATGCTTTATTGAAAAAAAAAGTAACAACGGTACATACTTCAAGAGACAGTGAATACATCAAGCATGACAATAAATTGTGAACATTGGTGGAGTCTCTGCGTTAATCTGAGTTCAGTGTCCATGAGTAGTCAACAAATCCCATAACACTTGGTGATGGAAAAGAGAAAGTCTCTGAGTCCACCAATAGTTGTTGAGTCCCAAAAGCACATACCCAGAATTATAAAAGAAAAACAACAAGATTAACAATGTACATAAACATTATAAAATAAGATGGTCTCGGCGTGGGTTAACACACACTGTCACGTCGAGAATGTAAAATTAAAAAAGGAGAGAGAACAGAGAAGGATAGAGAAAAGAGAGTGAAGGGGAGGGGAAAAAGAAAAAAAAAAGAAGAAAAAAAAAAAAAAAAAAAAAGGGGGGGGGGGGGGGGGACAATGGGAAGGAGGATGAGGGAACAGTGGGAGGGGGGGGGGAGGGGGGTCCTAGAATGTATCCCAGTCGGGAGTTTCCAAAGTGGGCCCTCAAATCCAGTTGCCCCAGGTTTGTTTTAATTGTCAGTCCTTGTCTTATACTTTGTCTCGTAAGTCTGAAATTATTGGTTTCCACATTTCCAGCATGTACTCGTGTATTTCTATTTTGTCATCCCTCATATACCTGTATCTCTCCAATTGTAGTAGTCTGTCCACCTGAAGAGCCCACTCCATCACTGTGGGAGTTTCTATCTTTTTCCACTTTCTGGGGATAAGAGACTTGGCGCTATTGAGCATTATGAGAAAGAGTTGTCTTGAGGGTTTATCTTTAAATTTGGGAATGTTATGAAACAATAGAAGGTTGGGTGTTTTGGCCAAGGGCATGTTCATTGCGGTCCCTATGATATCAAGGATAGACTGCCAGTAGGGTCTTATAATGTCACAGTCCCACCAAATGTGAAGGAGGGTGCCACGTTCCCCGCATCCACGCCAACATCTCCCGTCGGAATGTTTGTAAATCTTTTGTATTCTGTCCGGTGTAAGATACCACCTGGACAGAAATTTATAGTTGGACTCAGTTATTCTCGCCGAGACTGAGGCCCTCATATGTGTAGTTAGGATCGTTTGCCAATCTTTGTCGGTAGGGGGCGGGTTAAGTTCCCCATTCCAACGCCTCACATAGTCAGGCAAGGGTATATCTTTTGGTAATAAAAGCATCCGGTAAACTATGGAGATCAGATGCTTCGGTGTGTTTGGGAGTAGGCAGATAGATTCCAAAACAGTTAGCTGTCTAGTCATGTCCTTGGATTTTTTGTATGTTGATAGGAAATGTTGAAGCTGTGTGTGATAGAACCATGGGATATCCAGTCCGGCCTGTCTCAGGTCCACTCTGTTCCTAAGTTTTTTGTTTGTCAAAAGGCGATTAAATATCACCTGTGTAAACAGTGTTTTATGTATCGACAGTCGCTGCGTGCACGTAAAGGGTATGTCCGGGTTGTCTACAAATGGCGTAAGTGGGGAAGGGTTGGAGGTAATATGTGGATATTCCACAAGTGATCTATCCCATCTGGCGAAAAATTCTTTAATAATTGAATAACTTTCTAATATTTTGGGCCTAGACTTGGAGGATGTCCAGGCCAGGGCCCCCGAGTTCTGTTTTCCTAAAATTGTCCTGCAGATTTGCACCCAGAGTTTCCCCTGAGAGTTGTGGCAGCACTCAATTTGGTGTTGAATGTTAATGGATTTCTTATAAGCAAGTAAGTTAGGGATTCCCAATCCCCCCCTCTCTTTCGGCAGGTAAAGGGTTTTTTTTGCAATTCTTGGTCTAATTCCCTTCCAGATAAACTCTTCTAACATCCCTTGTAGTTTATGTAGGTAGTGTGTAGGCATGGGAATCGGGAGAGTCTGGAGGTAATACAAAATTCTTGGTAGGATATTCATTTTAACAATACCGATTCTCCCCAGCCAGGAGATCGGCTTGTTCCTCCAAGAGGAAAGATCCCCCATGATATCTGAGAGTAATTGTGGGTAGTTAGTCTCGAATAATGTGTCTGGGGAGGGAGTAAGATTGATTCCCAGATACCTTAGGGTGCGGGTTTGGATGCGTAATGGGCATAGAGAAGAAAGTTGGTAGATCTCCGTCTGGGGAAGGTTAACATTTAGTATTTCTGATTTTGTTTTGTTTAGGTGAAAGTTAGAGAACCTACCGTAGATCTCGAATTCTCTCAGTACCTCTGGGAGTGATGTTAGTGGGTCTGTCAGGGAGAGTAAGACATCGTCAGCATACATTGACAATTTATGTTCCTGGTCCCCTATCGTTATTCCCTTGATTCTCTTATTATCTCTTATCCTTTGAGCTAAGACCTCCATGACCAGAGCGAATAACAATGGAGATAGCGGACACCCCTGTCTGGTGCCGTTTGAAATATTAAAGGGATCAGACAGAATGCTGTTAATCCTAACCTGGGCTGAGGGGGTCGTATATAAAGAGAAGATCTTTTGGATAAAGGACTGTCCAAACCCCATCTTCGATAGGACTGCTTTCAAAAAATTCCAGCTAATCCTGTCGAAGGCCATTTCAGCATCAGTAGAGACCAAGATCATCGGAACTTTATTAACTTGTGCGTAATTACTTAGCAATGTGGCTTTTATGGTGTTGTCCCTGGCCTCCCGGCCAGGTACAAATCCCACCTGGTCTGGCGAGATCAAGTCGGGCAGAAATGTATTTAACCTGTTAGAAAGGATTTTGGCAAATATTTTAATATCCACATTAAGAAGTGAAATAGGTCGAAAATTTTCAGGCCTGTTTGGTGGTTTGCCCGGTTTGGGAATAGTTGTAATATGTGCTACTAGCATCGAAGGAGGGAAACCCTGGGAGGTGTCTAAGGTATTAAATAGGCTGGCTAATTGAGGGGACAAGATCTGTTTATAGAGTTTATAGTATTTGGCACTAAAGCCGTCTGGTCCTAGGCTTTTACCTGATGATAATTCTTCTATAGTTCGTGACACTTCTTCTGAAGAAATAGGGGCATTTAAGGTCTCCACGTCTGCCTGAGACAGAGAAGGCAGCGCAATGGAGTCCAGGTAGGAACTCATGTCTGGGGATGGTGATTTCTGTTCACTATTTGCTGGAGGGGCAGAGGGATTCTGCAAGTTGTATAGGTCCTGGTAGTATGCTCTAATAGTCTCTGCAATGGCTGGGCTATCTGCATGTGCTAAACCGTTTTTATCTATCAGCGTATGTACATGTGTCTTCAGTTGCTTTCTCCTAAGAGCTCTGGCTAATAATCTACCTGGTTTGTCCCCAAATTCATAGAACTGTTGTTGGTTCCGCAGCGCCTTTTTCTGATGATCTAGCATGTAAATGTCCTGTATCTCCCTCCTAGCTTTGTTAAGTTCAGTGAGTACCGAAGTGTCCGACGGTTGTCTCTTATGTTTTATTTCTAAATCACGTATATTAGTTAAAAGTGAAGAGAACCTTATTCTAGTTTGTTTTGCCAAAATGGCCTTCTGTTTGATAAGTTCGCCACGGAGTACACATTTATGCGCCTCCCAGAGTATGTGCCTTGGGGTCTCATCTATATCGTTAATAGTAAAATAATCGGTGAGTGTAGTTTCTATTTTCCCTCTGAGCAGTTGATTGTTAAGTAGGAAGTCGTCAAACCGCCATATAAACGGGTGTTCAGGTATAGTTGGCCAGTTCAGTCTGCAGAGGACCGGGGCATGGTCCGACCAAGTCATAGGAAGAATTTGTGTTTTCTCCACTGAGGCCAGAGTAGTCTGGTCTGTGAAGATATAATCAATTCTCGTGTATAAGTCATGGGGGTGGGAGAAAAAGGTATAGTCTCGTCGTATGGGATATTGTGTTCTCCAAGTGTCGAGGACTGCCAGCTCTGCCAGTCTGGTGTTGCATTGTTTGATAGTCTTTTTTGGGACAGAGGCTACCCCCCTGGAAGTATCAAGTAGTGGGTCCAAGGGTAAATTGAAGTCCCCTGCAAGGAGTAGAGCTCCTGTTTGGGTTTCAAGTATTTTGTTGGTGAGGGTTGTCATAAATTTATGTTGGCGTATGTTTGGGAAATATGCATTGACTAACGTGACAGGTCTGTTGTACAGTGTGCCTATTATTATTAGGTAACGCCCCTCAGGGTCTTTAATCTCTTGCTTCAAACTGAAGGAAGTAGAATGCTTTATGATAATTCCCACTCCATTTTTCTTTGAGGGGCCAGATGCAAAGAACATGGTTGGGAATTTGGGGTTAAACCATTTTGGCTCTTTACCTTTTTTGAAATGGGTTTCTTGTAGGTATGCAATATCACAATTTAACCTAGACACATCCCTTACCAGATGGGATCTCTTTTCAGGTGTGTTAAGACCCTTAACATTTAGCGTCAGGATCGTCAGGCTCCGTTTACTCCGGAGTTCCAACATGTTGGGGGGGGACATATTGATTGAAAGGACTCTTGGGCGTGAAGGGGGGGAGGGGGAGGAGGAAAAGGTGGTGAGAGAAAGAGGAGAGGGAAGAGAAAAAAAAAAAAAAAAAAAGGGGGGGGGGGGGGAGAGGGAACGGAAGAAAGAAAGCAGAAAAAGAGAAGAGGAAAGAGAAACGAGTAAAGTAAAGTAATATGAGTCAGGCAAGTAGTAGCGAGAATTCCAGCAGTGTGCTGGGGGTAGTTAGGGCGTTAGTAAGTATCTATACCGCCCTCTATGTATAGAGAGGTGAAAGAGTGAAGAAGTGGGCACGGGGTCAGTATCCCCACACCCGACCAGTGAAACAAGATAAAACTGAAATACTAAAAGTTCAGGGAACAATCCATCCTAATCTTATATAATATATTGGGTACCCATTATTTATATTTAAACAATGAACAACTGTCCAGTGCCCTGCTGTTAAGGCAGTATAACAGGGTTATATTGTGCTAGGATGGGAATCTCACCCCCCACCAAAGCGATAGGGAGGCAGGATCCCCCTGTCAAAAATCATACATTGTGGGTTACATGTAAATGCATTAGACAGCATGAATCCCCATTGAGATTAACCACATTCATCAATCTAATCACAAAACAATTAACATTTAACCCTGTAAAACCTTTGTCTAGGTTTCTAATTAATTTGATCAAATATAGGCCAAACACTACAAAGATAGAATGTAAGCTCAATAGTGGTTACTAAATCCAAAACTTCTACACAAAAACATTTATATTCAAAGAAATTAGAAACCCTAGTGTATTAACCTAGAGGCATTGTGATTTTTTTTTATATAACTCTTTTATCACCACGGGCACAAAATAAAATTATAGGGATAAAAAAACTCATATAAATATATATGTAAATATATATAAATAAATACCCCCTAACTCCCCCCCCCCACTTTATTCAAATAAAGTGTATAAAACACACACGCATACATACATATATAAATATATATTTACATATATATATATACTGTATATATATATATATATATATATATATATATATATATATGTATATATATATATATATATATATATATATAAACAACAGGAGAGCACTCTCACTTCCAAATTCAATCTGCCAGGGTGCAAGCAAAAAATGAGTAATACCAACAGATGGCTGCACTCACTGGTCCTTTAAATAAAAATCTTTATTTATGTGACGTTTCGGGGACCGTATCCCCTTCCTCAGACAGAGGACACATACAAAATACATCCATTTATACAAGCAACACTGAAATAGAAGCCCCACCCCCCACAAAGTGAAAAAAAACGCCAAAGGTTGCCATAGCAACCTCCCAAACACAGTGAACACCCATAGAACTCCCCCAATACATAGGAGAATAAACAAAAGAATAATAAAGAAATAAACATCACCATCAATAACACATCTCATTAGTAATTATAGATGAAACTGACAACTAAAGTTTGTTTTCAATTAAGCAAGGTTAAATTCGTAGCATACATGTGCTTAACCTATTCAGTAACATTACTGGACTACAGACACACATGTTACTGACATAAACCATGTCATGAGATGCAGGACATATGCAGGACACAGCAATGATGGTACAACTCTATTTTATTGCAGAGCATAGCAATACACATCTAGTCAGGTTGATTGTACTAAACTAACTGCGACACAGACACCGGACCTAAGCCCCGCCCACATCCTAGTGACCTCACATCCTGCTCTCATCACATCTTCCCCTTTTTCAAAGGCAAAGCATACATTTGCATATAATAAATAACAAGGTACACCAACACGGTATACAACAACATTTTTGTTTTTGAACATTATAAAAACAGATAGATTACAAAACTTGAACAAATAAATTATATCCTGACTTGGACATCGGGGTAGACTACCCTAGTCCACAGTGACCATGGGATTATTCTGCCCATACTTCTGGTCACTGTTCTAGCTAAAGTCAGTCCCTGTATCGGGCCGGAAGTTTCACCACTCTTACGCTTGATGTAACTTTGCATGAACTGTGCTCTGATACAGAAGATGGTGAACAAGAGTCTGCTGGTGGCAAAGATATATCCCCGCTGTGATCTTGCTGAGGGGAAGGCACCTCTCTTAGAACAGGGGATCCCACCGGCGGTGGTACTGAGGTATCCGGTTCCAGACTGTCAGGTACAGGCTGAAGATGTCTTCGGTTACGGCATGTAACCGTCCCTCCCTCTGTAAGGACTGTGTAAGACCTTGGTTCTGGAGAGCAGCCCACTACCGTAGCAGGCGTCTTCCATTTCTTCTCATCATCCAGTTTAATTCTGACACTTTGGCCCACTTTCAGTTCCTGTAAAGGCCTGACAGAATGTCTCCTGTCGTAGAAGAAACGATAACCCTTTTTGGCCTCTTCATCCCTCCTAAGGACTTCGTCCCGAGGAACAGGGCCAGGCGGCTTGAAGACACCCACTGAGGGTAAAGTGGTGCGAATCTGGCGTCCTAGCATCAGCTGTGCCGGGCTAAACCCGGTGGCTTGAATGGGCGTCACCCTGTATGACAAGAGGGCTAGGTACGGCTCAGATTGCTTTAGAATGAATTTTGTTGTTTGAACTGCCCTTTCAGCCATTCCGTTGGCCTGCGGATAATGTGGACTTGACGTGGAATGTACAAAATCATATTCCCTGCTGAAAGCACTGAACTCTGTAGAAGCGAACTGCATACCATTATCACTCACCAGCTCCATTGGAATGCCCCAGCGGGCGAACAAGCTCTTCAGGCGAATGATAACGGCCAGACTTGTGATATCATTCAGGGGTGCAATTTCCAAATACCTGGAATAGTAGTCAATCACAACATGAAACTTTTTCCCGTGCAGTTCACACAAATCAGCAGCTATTTTCTGCCACGGCCCCGCAGGCAGCGGAGTAGACATCAAGGGCTCCCTTCTCTGAGTAGGCCGGCATTCCCGGCAAAAGGCACATTTAGACACGTGATTTGCAATGTCGGAGCTGATCCCAGGCCACCACACAGCTGTAGCTGCCCTTTCTCTGCACTTTGTAATGCCTAAGTGGCCATCGTGAATCCTGTTTAACATCTCCTTCCTCATGCTGACAGGAATTACAATGCGGTCTTGGAACAGCACCAACCCCTCCAGCTCCGTGAGCTGCGACCTCTCTGGCTGGTAAGCATTTAAAGACATCCAGGCTGCCCGGCTCTCGGGCCAGCCTTCTTTTATGTACCTTATAACTTCTTGCAGATCTGTGTCCAAATATGTCTCTTTCTTTATCTCTTCCAGTTTCCTTGAAGAAATGGACTTAGAGGCCAGAACTGAATCAACATACACTTTCACCTCCGATTCCGTGGAGGATTCTTCAGCAGCAGCCAGCGGGAGCCTGGATAGAGTATCTGCCACAACCAGTTGTTTCCCCGGCACATGCACTGCCTGAACATTGAACCTGAGCAGTCTCATTAAAAGTCTCTGGCATCTCAAAGGTGTTTTGTCAATGTCATAAGAATTGATTAGAGGGACTAGCGGTTTGTGGTCAGTTTCCAGACTAAATTTCTCCAAACCCACTAGATAACGCTGAAAGCGCTCACAGGCCCAAACTGCAGCCAGGCACTCTTTCTCAATTTGGGAGTATTTTGACACCCCAGCCATCAGTGTGCGGGAACAGTAGGCAATAGGCTGTAGTTTGTTGTCATTCAGCTGCAGGAGTGCAGCCCCCTACCCATAACTGCTTGCATCGGCACTAACCACAGTCTTTTTTGAAGGGTCGTAGAACCCCAGCACTGGGGCAGACCCCAGCAGGGACTTGGCATGCAGAAAAGCTTTTTCTTGTGAAGGTCCCCAGACCCAGGCAACGTCTTTCTTAAGCAACTCTGTGACAGGGTGTAAAACTGTTGATAAATCTGGAAGAAACTTGCCCACATAGTTTACAAGGCCAAATATCTGTCTCAGCTCATGTACATCTGAAGGGCTTTTCATCTGTTCAATAGCACAAATTTTCTCGGGGTCTGGCTTGATGCCATCCCCGTTGATGATATGCCCAAAGTAGCATAATTCAGTTTTCCTAAAATGACATTTTTCTTTATTCAGCTTCAGCCCAGACTCTTTGATAGCCTGTAGCACACAACTTAAACGCTGATCATGCTCCTCCACTGTAGACCCATACACTAGAATGTCGTCCATGACGACCGCTGTGCCCACGTGGTCACTCAGGAGAGAACTCATTTCCCTTTGAAAGATTTCAGGAGCGGAGGATATCCCAAAAGGGAGTCTGCAGAAGCAGAACCGACCTACCGGTGTGATAAAGGTAGTCAGTTTGCGGCACTTTGGATCCAGGGGGATCTGCCAAAAGCCGCTAGAAGCGTCTAATGTGGAAAATAACTTCGCCCCAGCCAACTTTGGCGCTATATCTTCTAATGTCAGCAGCACGAATCTCACTCTCTTCACTGCTTCATTCAACCTTTTCAGGTCCACACAGATGCGCACCTTTCCGTTTTTCTTTGCAACTGGAACATTGGGGGCACAACAATCAGTCGTTTCAACAACCTCTTCAATAACGCCCATAGACTTCATGCGCATAAGCTCTTTCTCCACTTGAGGCATGAGCGGGAACGGGATTCTACGAGGGGTAGAAATACTGTATGGGACTGCGTCACTTTTGCAGTTCAGTAGGCCCAAGTCGCCAAACATATCTTCGGAAATCTCATTCACTCTGGCCACGAGGCCCAAGTCACAGGCTGCTTTTCTGCTCAATAAACTGTTAACACACTGACCTCGGATCACATGCACCCACATGGTAAACTTCCTTTGCTTGTACTCACAGCTGGCAAGAAATTTCCCCACACAATCAATGTGGCCACCAGGACTATGGACATTTGTAGTAACCTTCGCCAGCTGGGGCTGTCAAGGCAGTTTCATAAATTCAGCAAAAGACATTACAGTGATATCTGCTCCTGTGTCAATCTTAAAATCAACTTTGGCTCCCATTACAGTAAAAGTAACTTTCCAATCTTCCTCTGAGCTTGTCCGTTCCGCAACAGACCCCACAAAAGACACTTCCTGACCCTCCTGGTCACTGTCCACCTGCATCTCCTTAATGTATTCAGTTTTACACACCACTTCAAAATGGCCTATTCTGTTGCATTTTCTGCATCTTCTATCTCTGGCCGGGCATATAGCACTCTGATCATGAGCCCGGTAGCACCGTGTGCATCGGCCATGTTGCGCCCATCCACTTCTAGGCCTTTCCAGTACTTTAGATCTACCGCTCACACTGTGCCTTTCACTAGCAGTTTTTCTAGACTGTTGCACTTCATCCACAATACTCTCAGACCTCAGATCAGCACTTTGCTTTTTCACCAGTTCACTCTGGCGGGCCATCCTAATAGCCCCGTCTAACGTTAAATCAGGCTCTAACTGCAGCTTCAGGGAGACTTCAGCATCTGCAATTCCAATAACTATTCTGTCTCTGATTTGCTCTACTTTAGCAACACCAAACTCACAGAATTCAGCTAATTCATACAGGCTGCGCACAAATGACTCCACAGATTCTCCCACACGCTGATTACGTTTGTGAAAACAAGCTCTCTCATGAATCACATTTCTTTTGGGCACAAAGTGGGCACTGAGTTTATCCATAACTATATCAAAGTTAAATTCTTCCCCTTCTTGGAAAGTAAAAGCATTGAACACTGGCTCCACATCTTTCCCCATAGAGTATAAAAGAGAATTAACTTGTACTTCACCACTCTCCTTGTTCAGTTTGGAAGCAATCCTGAAGCGCTGAAACCGCTGACGCCATGTGGGCCAAGCTGCAGGCTGAGAGAAGTCAAAAGGCTCAGGTGGGGTAAACTTTGACATTGCAATCGATCAGGAACAGAAGCGCAGTCCAGAACTTCTGATACCATGTCATGAGATGCAGGACATATGCAGGACACAGCAATGATGGTACAACTCTATTTTATTGCAGAGCATAGCAATACACATCTAGTCAGGTTGATTGTACTAAACTAACTGCGACACAGACACCGGACCTAAGCCCCGCCCACATCCTAGTGACCTCACATCCAGCTCTCATCACAAACCGTATTGCACAAAAAGGAACAGCCAATAATCAGTCCTGTTTCTCTAGCTTCTAATCCTATTGTTAAAAACCGGCATTAAGAGAAAGAAAGAATCAGTCAATATTGGGCATTTTACAAACAGGCGCTGTGCTGACATACCTAAACCAGCTGGAGCGCAGAGCGCGCATACAGGCAAGACAGGGGGCGGTGCTATCAGTGTAAACCCGGAGACAGCATGTGGTACGCCATCACGTTACCAAATGTAAACACAAGATCAGCTGTTTACCCGGAGACACACTCGTAGCACCAAGGCATGACACTGCAGCTAACAAGTTAGTGCTGCTAACAAATCAATGTGAGGGACAGTGCTCATACAGCTAACTGCGCATACCTGTGTGGGAGATATAATCTTAATCATATAATAACCATGTTTCCTCATGAACTGTATCATAACAACACACACTGGTGGTAATACATAGGATATGAAGAGTATAAAAAATATAAATATAAAAAATATATATGTGAACATGTCTACTTAAAGGGAGATGAATAACCTTATGTGGCAATCAGTATGGAGTAGTGCCAAATCTCAAATGACCAGTCTCATAACAGCACACACTAGTTGTAATATATAGGATATGGAGAATAAAAATTATGAAAAATATAAAAATGTGAAAAATGTGTGAACATATCTACTTAAAGGGGGATAAGTATCCTTATGTGGCAATCAGTATTGAATAGTGTCCAATCTCCAAATGGACAAAGACTACTACATGCCAATAGGGCGCTAAGGATCAGATATTATATTAACAAACCTATATTTAAATAAAGTAGGTGATTACTGAATTATTGGACCTACCAACTTCCAATAGTTCATGGACTCTCAAAAGAAACAAGCTCATGGACTCTCAGACATACTGGATCATTGGACAACCCATTAAATGAGTTAATTAGAGGAAACAATGCCAATCTAGCATTGAATTTAGTCCATTTGTTTGGATGGTATTCAAACGATATGTCCATTTGGCTTCAATTTGAAGGAGGATTCTGTTTCTATCACCACCCCTCTTCAATGGGGGAACGTGATCTATGAGAACAAAACGTAGATCAGTAGGATTATGCCCTGCCTCCAAGAAATGCCTGGCAACAGGTTGGTCACTTTTCTGATCCTTGATTGCTGCTCTAATGGCCGAATGGTGGTTTGCCATATGGGTTCGGCATCATCAGATGTTTTACCCACATAGAATTTCGCACAACTACAACTCAGTAGATAAATGACAAACGTTGTAGTGCATGTCAACCGATGTCTTATCGTGAACTTTTTCTTCTTGTGGGGATGGCTGAATGTAGCTCCTGGAAGCATTGAATTGCACGTAGTGCATCCAATGCAACGATAACATCCAAGTTTTTTTGGTTGAAGCCAAGTGAGTTGTTGGTATCAGTGACTTGGATCTGTCTTCATGAGGAGATCCCTCAAGCTGGTATTCCTTTTGTAGCCCACCCTAGGGGGTGCCCAATTAGATAGCGGAAGATTTGGATCGCTTTGCATGATGTGCCAATGGCGACGAAGACTGATCCCAGTAGATCTTAAATCAGGAGTATACTTGGTGACAAAAGTCATCCGTGGGTTTGTATCATCAATTTTCTTCAAATTAGCCAAATTGGCCACTGTGCATTTTTCTTTCGCTTGTTTAATACATCTTGGATTATATCCTCTATCCAGAAATTTGTTACTCATTAGCTCCAATTGTACACTTGGAGTCATCACTGTTATTCCTAATGACCCTTGTCATTTGGGCTTGGGGTATAGCTTGTAGTAATGCCGGAGGGTGACAACTAGTGGCATGGAGCAGTGCATTTCTATCCGTTGGTTTCTGATATAGAGTATTGCCAAGTTTATTATCCACTTTAAAGATCCTTAGATCCAAAAAGTCCACTGACTCGGTACTGTGTACCATCTTGAATTTCACTGGAGTATCTAATTGGTTCAGAATAGTAAACCATTCAATAAGGTCCTGTTCAGACCCTGCCCAAATCAGGAACAGGTCGTCTATGTACTTTTGGAGAAAATTACCTCATTTTTAAGTTGTACCATCATTACTGTGCGTTCAAAATGTTCCATGTAAAGATTGGCCAGAGACGGGGCCACATTCAAGCCCATGGCCGTGCCGGTGATTTGCTGATAGAAGGACTTCTCAAAACAGAAGTAATTGAGAGTAAGGCTGAAAAATCCAAAAGTTCCAATAAATAATCAACCGGTGGGCCAACATAAGGATACTTCAATAGACTGTCACGTACACATCTCTTGCCATCTTCATGTGGAATTATTGCGTATAGACTCGTGACGTCTGCTGTCACCAGCAGCCAATGTTCTTCAATCTCCAGCATGCGTAATGAGTCAAGTAGTTGGGATGAATCCCTCAGAAATGAAGCCATCTGCTTCACACATGGTTGTAAGTAATAGTCCACATAGATAGCCAATTTGGAAGTACACGAGCCCCTGGCGGAGACAATCAGTCGTCTTGGAGAGTGATTGATGTCCTTGTGTATCTTTGGTAGCGTATACAGTATAGGGCAAACTGGGTGTTGAACCTTGAAAAAGGAGACTGTATCAGTGTCTATCCATCCATTGTTATATCCTCGGTCGATTGAGGCAAAGATCTGTGACTGAAATCTTGCTGTTGGATTCCCACTGAGCCGAGTATAGTTGTTAGTGTCGGCTAATTGTGTCATAATCTCATTCTTGTAGTCACTATAATTTTGAACCACCACGGCCCCACCTTTGTCTGCTGTCCTAATGATAATTGAGGCATCGCTGGCCAAGGATTTGATCGCCTCCCTTTCATCTTGGGGTAGATTATGCCGAAATCTGGATGAGGAGCAATCACTTAGTTCCTGAGTAACCAACCGCATGTAGGTTTTTATGCTAGGATTGGAACTGATGGGGTCAAAGACACTCTTTCTTAAAAGGATTTGGCATGCTATTAGCATCTTGGTCCCTAAAATGATGCTTTAAACGTAACAATCTCTGAAATTTCTGGCAATCAATGTAGATGTCAAAGGGATCAGCCTTACGTGTGGGTACAAAGTTCAACCCTTTGTTCAAAAGTCTGTGTTCTGCTTCAGATAAGGCACGATTACTGATATTTAAAACCAGTCCTGTATTTTCAACTCCAGTAGTTGTTATCTTGAAGGTATCGGTGGTTTTGCTGTGCCAACCACCCCTCCGCGGGTGTGGCCTCTTCCTCGTATTCGTTGACCTGAATGGGTAGTGACCCCATGAAAAAAATGTTGGTCCCCAGTCATGGGTGCAGTGGCACCTTCGCTTGTTTGTGGAATATCAGAGTCAGACCCTGAACTGCTGTCCATAGTCTGTAGCGATTTCTCAAGCCAGGGTTCAGCATCATCAGCTGTCATCATCTCAAGCTTCTTCACTTCAAGGTCATTAATCTGACCCTTAATTTTGTCCAGGAGTGTTCTCACTTCTTCAGTTACAAGTAGAATCAAATCAAGACTACACTTGTTTAAGAGGGCACACCATTTCCTACACAATTCACTGTTTGTCCATCCAATGGTGGGTAAATTTCTAATTCGAAAACCTCTTGGAATAAGTTTTCTCCTGTAGTAGTCTGATAGATATACTCCATGTAACTTTAGATCAATCTCTTTTTTCTTTAACTTTAAAAGGGCCAAAAACACAGAATTCGCTGTTTCTGCACCGGTATTATCATCCTCTGCAGAGAATAAAATCCTAGCGGCATCCACCTCTGTGAAAGTTAGCACTTCAGTGTCCTCAATATCAGTATCCATGTTGATGTAATGAGAGCAGTTATAGAAAGAAACAATGATAAAGTGAAACCCAAAAATCCACAGTGAGTGTAAAACTGAGTACAAACTCAGAAAAACGGTTTCCAGGGAAGAGTAGTTTCTTAATGGTGGGTGCTTCAACAAAAATGATCCAAATATAAACAACAGGAGAGCACTCTCACTTCCAAATTCAATCTGCCAGGGTGCAAGCAAAAAATGAGTAATACCAATGAACAGATGGCTGCACTCACTGGTCCTTTAAATAAAAATCTTTATTTGTATGACGTTTCAGGGACCATATCCCCTTCCTCAGACAGAGGACACATACAAAATGCATCCATTTGTACAAGCAACACTGAAATAGAAGCCCCACCCCCCAAAAAGTAAAAAAAAACCGCCAAAGGTTGCCATAGCAACCTCCCAAACACAGTGAACACCCATAGAACTCCCCCAATGCATAGGAGAATAAACAAAAGAATAATAAAGAAATGAACATCACCATCAAAAACACATCTCATTAGTAATTATAGATGAAACTGACAACTAATGGACATATCGTTTGAATACCATCCAACCAAATGGACTAAATTCAATGCTAGATTGGCATCGTTTCCTCTAATGAACTCATTTAATGTGTTGTCCAATGATCCAGTATGTCTGAGAGTCCATGAGCTTGTTTCTTTTGAGAGTCCATGAACTATTGGAAGTTGGTAGGTCCAATAATTCAGTAATCACCTACTTTATTTAAATATAGGTTTGTTAATATAATATCTGATCCTTAGCGCCCTATTGGCATGTAGTAGTCTTTGTCCATTTGGAGATTGGGCACTATTCAATACTGATTGCCACATAAGGATACTTATCCCCCTTTAAGTAGATATGTTCACACATTTTTCAAATTTTTATACTTTTCATAATTTTTATTCTCCATATCCTATATATTACTACTAGTGTGTGCTGTTATGAGACTGGTCATTTGAGATTTGGCACTACTCCATACTGATTGCCACATAAGGTTATTCATCTCCCTTTAAGTAGACATGTTCACATATATATTTTGTATATTTATATTTTTATACTCTTCATATCCTATGTATTACCACCAGTGTGTGTTGTTATGATACAGTTCATGAGGAAACATGGTTATTATATGATTAAGATTATATCTCCCACACAGGTATGCACAGTTAGCTGTATGAGCACTGTCCCTCACATTGATTTGTTAGCAGCACTAACTTGTTAGCTGCAGTGTCATGCCTTGGTGCTATGAGTGTGTCTCCGGGTAAACAGCTGATCTTGTGTTTACATTTGGTAAAGTGATGACGTACCACATGCTGTCTCCGGGTTTACACTGATAGCACCGCCCCCTGTCTTGCCTGTATGCTCGCTCGCGCTCCAGCTGGTTTAGGTATGTCAGCACAGCGCCTGTTTGTTTGTAAAATGCCCAATATTGACTGATTCTTTCTTTCTCTTAATGCCGGTTTTTAACAATAGGATTAGAAGCAAGAGAAACAGGGCTGATTATTGGCTGCTCCTTTTTGTGCAATACGGTTTATGTCAGTAACATGTGTGTCTGTAGTCCAGTAACGTTACTGAATAGGTTAAGCACATGTATGCTACGAATTTAACCTTGCTTAATTGAAAACAAACTTTAGTTGTCAGTTTTATCTATAATTACTAATGAGATGTGTTATTGATGGTGATGTTTATTTCTTTATTATTCTTTTGTTTATTCTCCTATGCATTGGGGGAGTTCTATGGGTGTTCACTGTGTTTGGGAGGTTGCTATGGCAACCTTTGGCGGGTTTTTTCACTTTGTGGGGGGTGGGGCTTCTATTTCAGTGTTGCTTGTATAAATGGATGCATTTTGTATGTGTCCTCTGTCTGAGGAAGGGGATAGGTCCCGGAAACATCGCACAAATAAAGATTTTTATTTAAAGGACCAGTGAGTGCAGCCATCTGTTCATTGGTATATATATATATATATATATATATATATATATATATATATATATATATATATATATATATATATATATATGCTATACAGTATATACAATATATATATATATATGCAACAAAGTGAATTCCGACAACAGGGTCGGCTCCAACCCAACCCAAATGGAATGCTGTGTCCCCTTAAAAAAATATTGATATGATCATACACTTTAAAAATAATCAATACAATAATGAATTGTTATTAATGAATTGTTATGTAATGCTGCATGCTGGGGGCGGAGTTAGCTGTCGAACTGTGAGGTCAAATCACGCATCTGCAAGGGGCTCTGTGTCTTAACCTCTTATTTGGAATTGGAAGTTAATTAGAGACTTTTGGACTTGCCTTTAACCCTATTAATTTTACCTAACTATCATGAGTTAATCATTTTCTTAAACAATAGACCATAATAAGAATATGATTGTATCATATAACTATATCTATAAATAGCTACCGGCTTCTATCGACGCCTCAAAAGTGCACAAAGGGGTTAATTGCATTGGGGGGTTTGGGGTGCATGGCTGTTTAGGGGACATGATTGAGATTTGAGAATGAGTTTAAGGGTTTTAGATCTTGATGATTAAGGGGTGAATTGTTTTAAGGAACTATTGCACTGGGGGTCTCAATTTTAATGGCTCGGTTTTAGTGCACTGCATAGGATTTAGACTTCATTCTGTTACCAAGTGATTTAGCACAAATTCTCCAAATGTTAATAGTGGGGGATAAGCCAGCCATAAGCTACACTTTCCTGCAGAATATGTAGACCTGCTCTTATTTTGACTCTCATACATGCTTTGTAAATGCGTGCCCCTTTGTGAAAAAAAAATGCCCCCCCCCCCATTTTATTTGTTCTGGAGCCGACCTTGTCGGGCACACTCTTCAAAGTACCACTTAAAGCTGACAGATAATTGTATAATAACCAGGGACTTCAATGGAATATTTGTATATTTAATATACCATAAAAAATGACAAGAACATAAACTTAAAAAGGGACGTCTCCCAAAAATTGTATAATAAGACAATGATTCAACATAAATGATTCAACATAAAAATAGTCTAACATAAAAATATAAAAAATAAATAAATTATCTATACACAGATGAAGTAAAGATTTTCTATTCTGCAAATATAATATAGATCAGCAATCAAGATAACTTGTATATCTGACATTTGAATCTAGATATAGACACTGTATCATGCAAACGGCAATGTCCTAAGGAATGAACTTTTATCTATACATAGTATCCACCGCTTATTTGAAATCTAGTTTCCAATCAAGATTCTTTATTTATTTTTTATATTTTTATGTTAGACTATTTTTATGTTGAATCATTGTCTTATTATACAATTTTTGGGAGACGTCCCTTTTAAAGTTTATGTTCTTGTCATTTTTTATGGTATATTAAATATACAAATATTCCATTGAAGTCCCTGGTTATTATACAATTATCTGTCAGCTTTAAGTGGTATTTTTAAGCTTTTTTAGCGCCCTTACTTTCTCTCTCACACTTGTTTAACTCTTCACTATAGCAGTCTGAAGGATCTGTTATTAAGTTAAGGTGTTTAAAACTCTACACTAAGCGCACTATCATCACCCACTATCTCACACACTCTTCAAAGTAGCTTAAAAACAGAACTTTTATTTCAACAAGATTAAGAACAGCAGGACAGCATCTAACATGTTTCGGCATATAGCCTTATTTATAGACTTAAAGGGACAGTCTACACCAGAATTTTTATTGTTTTAAAAGATAGATAATCCCTTTATTACCCATTCCCCAGTTTTGCATATCCAACAGTTATATTAATATACTTTTTACCTCTGTGATTATCTTGCATCTAAGCCTCTGCAAACTGCCCCTTTATTTCAGTTCTTTTGACAGACTTGCAGTTTAGCCAATCAGTGCCTGCTCCCAGATAACTTCACGTGCACAAGCACAGTGTTATCTATATGAAATACGTGAACTAACACCCTCTAGTGGTGAAAAACTGTTTAAATGCATTCTGAAAAGAGGTGGCCTTCAAGGTCTAAGAAATTAGCATATGAACCTCCTAGGTTAAGCTTTCAACTAGCTTTCAACTAAGAATACCAAGAGAACAAAGCAAAATTGGTGATAAAAGTAAATTGGAAAATTGTTAAAAATTACATGCTCTATCTGAATCATGAAAGTTTATTTTGGCCTAGACTGTCCCTTTAATCCCAATTAAAAACTGGTTGTGTTTTAAAAGAAAATGCCATTAACTCATTGGATACTAATTAGTCACCTGACTTCACATATTGGAATTGTTAAAGCTACATGAACAGATATAAGCACATAGATTCAACAACATGGGTAATGGTAATAATTTTGTGAATACTTATTATATATTTATATATTTATATATTTAACATTCTTACCCTAAAAAAGATACATGCTTGCATATTTTTGAAACATATCGTTGATATAGTCGCTACAATAACAAATCATTCCTACATATTTAAATACTTATTATAACTGCATATTATAAAAATCGCCAAACGATCCCAAAAACCCAAATGCGCCATATCAGATTCAATTCTCTTCTGGAATTTTAACAAAATATCTCTCCTACATTGCATCGGATAAAAAATAGACTTAGGTTTAAAGCCTGTATGGGAGTTGATTGTACCTTGTTCAGATGGATTTTCTAGAAAAGCCAGACTGTGCACATCCCTGACCTCAGAAATAAACAAAAATGTATTATTATGGGGGGAAGCTTCCCTAACTTTCTCCATAACTTCAACGTCAGAGTATTCAGCCATTTTGCAATACTTTTTTAGTGTAAGAGTACGAATACATTTGTTACCATCAATTAGTGTTTGGAACATATTGAACCTTGAGCTAGGTACAAAGCCTAAGCCATAGCCTAAAACCCTGGTCTCAGTGCCACTAAGGGGATAATCTGTCCGATTAATAAAATTCATAACACTGGGCCCCCCTTTCTCCATTATTGGTGGTATTTGTTCGGTTTCTTGGCCTGTCTCAGGGGATAACATGTCTGGTGCCCTCTTTGGTTTGTGCCTCTTCCTTTGGGTAGCTGAAAAACCTTATCCATCTCAATTAAACCTGTGTCTACATTTTCTGAGTTAGTAGCATTATGTGTATCCATCTGATATTTGTTGGCCTTATTGACCAAATTATCAGGGTTATATTGTGCTTGTTCACTATTAAATGCTACCACTTTCTTTTGTGGTTGTTGTGGTTTCAGTATAGACTTCAGTTTGTTGTCAGGTTGTTCTAATTGATTTGTTTTAAGGCCGTCACCATCGAAAATTGAATAGCCCCCTGAGTCTGTGTCATGTTTGCTATTACACTTCCAGCTACGCTGCTCATAGGTCAGTTCTGGTCTACACTCCGTTGCATAGGATAGCTCCGGGAGGTGCGGTTATGACAAACAGCATGTTATAATTTCAAAAATGCTATAACATTGTGCACACCCACGGCCGAGCGAGCAGCAAACAAAATACAAAAAGGGCAAAAAGGCAGAACTGAAGAGAAAGTCAAATAAAATTTTAAGACTTTATTGAGTTATTTAAAATTGCACACTCCAACACCTGGAGGACAGAAGAAAAGAACAATCCTTATGCGTTTCATGCCCGTAGGCACTTAGTCATAGGATAAATACAACACAAATCTGCTTCACTTTTTGTGGAACTCTCATCCAATCAAAAGGCTTCTGATTTTACATCATCAAAAACGTTAGCAAAAAAGGGAAACAGCCAGATTACGAGTTTTGTGTTATGAGTGGCTCGGTACTAACTTGCAAGTTATTTCCACCGCTCACCTTTAATAGTACTGACAACACCCTTGATTAATCACTTTTCGGTCTTACACCAAAAAGACCCAAGGTTTTTTGCATGGACCATAATTGAGAGGGTCCCCATACAGAACAGAAGGGGAAGACAGAACCCGAAAACTGGGTGAGAGGGAGGCCTTCTGGATATTCCAGTTGAGAACCAGGGTTCCAGAAGGTCTGAACTCAGAGTTTGATCTTATCAACTTCTGGTAATTAAACATACAAAACTTTTTACCATTTTTACCATTGCTAAAATTGTTTAAAGTAGACGACAGTTTTGAGAAGTTATTCCAATATTTATTCTCAATATTATCATTAACCATAGAAAGCAAGTTTCACATTCCATTAGATTGGTTACTAAAATAAATAAGTAGCAGGATCAAAAAGAATATTGAATCAGGTTATATTCCTATTTTTATAAGCCACTATAACAAAGAATCCATAACTAATATTGTTATAATTGTCAAAGCAAGTGTTATTCTGAATTAATGTTGTGGTTATCTGTTTTTACATTTGGTCAGTGCAGTTAGTAAGTGACAGTGTATTGAGGGGAAGTCTAACATCTCTCATCCACAGGCAGCTTAGTGACAGCGTTATAATATGCAAATAAAGTGTTACGAATGGAGTAGAGAGGATTAAGTGTGAATACACTGTTAGTCACTTTAACACTTGAATGTATTGGCTAGTAGGCAGTGCAGGCAATAGCGATAAAGCATCAACTGCATAATAAAGTAATCGCAGCGATAGGAATTGGTTAAACCCACACACGAGAGGTTTACCAGACACACCCCTCCTTTGTCATTCATCTCACTGGTCCGTAATTGAGCCAATGAACTCTGAGAGCGATACACGCTCTATTGGTTGAGAGAGAGGAAGGAGTGGTTTAGTCGCCAGGTTGGTAAACAAACATTGAGTCGGCACGATCGGCAGGGACAGAGAGCAGCATTTGTCTTTGTTCACGCTATAGTGATAGTTAGCTTTACACTAGGGATATATGAGTTAGGCATTTTTAGCTCCAGTTGGAGTAGCTACAGATAATGCTCCGATTAGCCATGCAACAACATAATAGAGCACACGCAACAAAGGTTCTGCTCTTCTTATTTGAATGTAAAATGGCGAGGGGCTGAGAACAAAGCAATGACGTAGAAATACTAAATAAAGCAATAATGTAGAAACACTCAATACAACACATTATGGGTGTTATTCTATTTATACAATTGATCATTTATTTGTATTAGCTTTCTCTTGTGCCCTTAGTAACAAACCTGTCATTATTTCAGTCACTATGGGAACACAGGTGTTTTGGTTAAAAATTAATGACTATAGAAAGATACCATTGGTTGAATGGGGTGTAGGTGTGAACACCTCAACCAATTGAATCACAGAAGAGGGTTTTTAAACTGGAATCTCACAAACAGTTTTTAAGCAGGCTAGGATTAAGGCAGACGCCGAAACCGGTCAGCCTTTTTGTTTTCTGTTTTTCAATGGTTTCTTATCACTCTTACCCTGGGGGTTAATTAACCCTTTTAGTTAATCAATAAAGTTTGCTTTTTAACTCACTTTTTGGTGCTCCTGACAACTTTTTCACTGGATATTTGCAAGTGGAGGCCTTAGTGAGCACAACAAGTGAGTTTTTTGCATTCAACATACCTTAAACTGCGTAGGTACAATACCACTCTGCATGGACTGCTATATATTTTTGTGATATTTTGCTAACCACCAACAAGGGGCTGAGGATAAAGACTGATGGAGACACCACACTATCGACAAACAAGCACCTCAGGGAGCGAGAAAAGACAGCACCCAAGCAACAAGATTGTGGTGAGTCATTTGAGTTATAGAAAATATTGCTCTGGTGGTTTTGAAAGTGAACTTTCCCTATACATTGCAAAGGTCAGGGGTGTTGGGGTTTGACCCACTGACAGTGCACAAAAAAAGAGAATTTATCACATTATCCAAGCAGTTTGTGGAAAAGAGACTGATTCTAAATACAATTAAATAAATTTACTGTGCAAGCATCCACAAGAATTTGTTCCCCCATAACTTTGATTACCCTAACATAAATCCTGAGTCTGCCGCCCCTGACATTGCCGCCACCTACCAACACTTATTAACCCCTAATCTGCCGCCCCCAACATCGCTGCCGCCACTATACTAAAGTTAATAACCCCTAAACCTCTGGCCTCCCACCTCACTTTGGAACAGCCAATAGAATGCTAGCTCAATCCTATTGGCTGATTGTATCAGCCAATAGGATTGAAGCTCAATCCTATTGGCTGATTGCATCAGCCAATAGGATTTTTTCACCTTTAATTCCGATTGGCTGATAGAATTCTATCAGTCAATCGGAATTCAAGGGACGCCATCTTGGATGACGTCATTTAAAGGAAAATTTCTTCATGAAGAGCCTGAGAAAGAAGAGGATGCTCCGCGCCAGATGTCTTGAAGATGGAGCCGCTCCGCGTTGGAAAGATAAAGATAGAAGATGCCATCTGGATTAAGACTTCTGCCCGTCTTAAGGACAACTTCTTGCCGCTTGGATGAAGACTTCTCTCGGGGGTTAGTGTTAGGTTTTTTAAGGGTTAATGGGGTGGGTTTTATTTTGAGATTAGGGGTTTAGGCAAGGAAAAAGAGCTAAATTCCCATTAAGGGCAATGCCCATCCAAATGCTCTTTTCAAGGTAATGGGGAGCTTAGGTTTATTTAGATAGGTTTTCATTTTGGTGGTTTGGTTGTGTGGGTAGTGGGTTTTACTGTTGGGGGGTTGTTTGTATTTTTTTTTTTTTTGACAGGTAAAAGAGCTGATTTCTTTGGGGAAATCCCCAGCAAAAGGCCCTTTTAAGGGCTATTGGCAGTTTAGTTTAGGCTAGAGGTTTTTTTTTTTTTTGGGGGGGGGGGGTTATTTTGATAGGGCTATAAGATTAGGTGTAATTAGTTTAAATATTGATCATTTCTTTTTTATTTTGTGTAATTTAGTGTTTTTTATTTTTTGTAATTTAGTTAATTGTATTTAATGCATGTAATTAATTTAATTGTAGTGTAATGTTAGGTGTTAGTGTAAGACAGGTTAGGTTTTATTTTACAGGTAAATGTGTATTTATTTTAACTAGGTAGTTAGTAAATAGTTAATAACTATTTAATAACTATTCTACCCAGTTAAAATAAATACAAACTTAGCTGTGAAATAAAAATAAAACCTAAGATAGCTACAATGTAACTATTAGTTATATTGTAGCTAGCTTAGGCTTTATTTTTTACAGGTAAGTATTTAGTTTTAAATAGGAATTATTTAGTTAATGATAGTAATTTTTATTTAGATTTATTTTAATTTTAATTAAATTAAAGTTAGGGGTGTTAGGGTTAGATTTAGGGTTAGGTTTAGGGGTTAATAACTTTAGTATAGTGGTGGCGGTGAAGTTGGGGATGGCAGATTAGTGGTTAATAATATTTAACTAGTGTTTACGATGCAGGAGTGTGGCGGTTTAGGGGTTATTATGTTTATTATAGTGGCAGCGATGTCCGGAGTGGCAGATTAGGGGTTCATCATTTTATTATAGTGTTTGCGATGCGGGAGGGCCTCGGTTTAGGGGTTCATAGGTAGTTTATGGGTGTTAGTATACTTTTTAACACTTTAGTTATGAGTTTTATGCTACAGCTTTGTAGCATAAAATCCATAAGTACTGACTTTAGATGGCGGAACGAATCTTGTCGATATAGGCTGTACCGCTCACTTTTTGGCCTCCCAGGCAAAACTCGTAATACCGGCGCTATGGGAGTCTCATTGAAAAAATACTTTTTGAAAGGTGCGGTAGTTACGTTGCGTTACGGCCAAAAAAGTGTGCGGTACAGCTATTCTGACAAGACTCGTAATAGCAGCGGTAGTGAAAAAGCAGCGTTATGAGGCTTTTTCACTCAAAACACAAAACTTGTAATCTAGCCGAAAGTTAGTTTAAAATACTGTACCAAGTTAAAATCAAGGGCAGCAAAGAAATAACAAATTTTAATCTACTGGCATTGAATGAGCAAACGTTCTTATGAACACTAAACAGATCAAATGCAATAAAGACAGTGAGAAATTATAATACCTAATCCAAATGTTAATTACAAACTGAAACGGGGAAAGTTATAAATGTCCTCCAGGTGTTGGAGTGTGCAATTTTAAAAAACTCAATAAAGTCTTGAAATTTGATTTGACTTTCCCTTGAGTGCTGCCTTTTTGCCCTTTTGTATCATGTTTGCTATTGTCTGTTATCCCTAGAGGATTTATTACGTACGTAACGCCCCCCTGATCTATTTTGTGACTTTTTTTGCCAGATATAGACTTTGAGGCCTATTTATCAAGCCGTCAACCGCAAATACGCTGGAATTTTGCAGCGTAATTGTGGAGAGCCCAATTCTCCTTATTTATCAAAGCCTACAGACCAGCAAAAGTTGAAATTTGTGACGTAACATACGATCCGCCAGTCTCAGTCTGACACAGATCAGACTGAGCAAATTCGGCACTCTCTGACTACTTTTGCTATTTAACAAATATCTAACAGTTACGCTCGCCACTATTCCGGCCCAGCGTACCTGCCTTTCAATCCGCCGCCCTGGAGTGGTGGATGCCATAGGAATCAATGGGAGTCTGAAAGCAGCGACAGCTCATGTTTGCTGCTGCCAGAATACCCATTGATTCCTATCAGAGAATAAAAGTTACGTTTACAGCTAACACCCTAACATAAGCTCAGAGTCTAAACACCCCTAATCTGCTGCCCCTACAACGCCGCCACATACATTATTTGATTAACCCCTAATCTGCCGCCCTGACATCTCCACCACCTACATTATTTTATTAACCGCTAATCTGCTGCCCTGACACTGCCGCCTCTTACATTATACTTATTAACCCCTAATCTGCCGCCTCAACACCGCCGCCACCTACATAAATGTATTAACCCCTATCCCGCCGCTCCCGGAGCTCACCGCAACTAAATAAAGTTATTAACCCCTAAACCCCTGGCCTCCCACATCACTACCACTTACTAAACCTATTAACGCCTAAACTGCCAGCCCTCCCACATCGCCATAAACTAAATTAACCTATTAACCCCTAAACCTAACAACCCGCTAACTTTATAATAAATATTAACTCATCCCTATCTTATAATAAATTAAAATTTACCTATAGATTTAAATTAAACTATATTAAACTATTAATTAATCTACCTTAACTGTTATACTAAAATTACATTAAACTACTGTATATTAAACTATTAATTAATCTACCCTAACTATTATACTAAAATTACATTAAACTATATTAAAATATTAATTAACCTACCCTACCTATTAGACTAAAATTACATTAAACTATATTAAACTAATAATTAATCTACCCTAACTGTTATACTAAAATTACATTAAACTATATTAAACTATTAATTAACCTACTCTAACTATTAGACTAAAATTACATTAAACTATATTAAACTAATAATTAATTTACCCTAACTGTTATACTAAAATTACATTAAACTACAAATTAAATTAACTATATTATATATTTAAAAACCTAACCCTACTCAAATAATTTAAATCTACTTTTAAAAATTACAAAATTACGAAAAAATAACAACTAAGTTACGAAAAACAACAACACTAACACTTAGATTTAGAGTTTTGCGTTAGAAGGGGTGCGTTAGCTACGCGTGGTTTTTTCCCCCCGCTCCTTTTAAACAACGCTGGTATTGAGAGTTCTGCGTTAGGCTCCAAAAAGGGAGCGTACAGGCATATTTACCGCCACTTCAACCCTCAATAACAGCGTTGCTTACGGATGCGGCCAGCTTCAAAAACGTGCTCGTGCACGATATCCCCATAGGAAACAATGGGGCAGTTTGAGCTGAAAAAAAACCTAACACCTGCAAAAAAGCAGCGTTCAGATCCTAATGCAGCCCCATTGTTTCCTATGGGGAAACTCTTCCTAAGTCTGCACCTAACACCCTAACATGAACCCTGAGTCTAAACACCCCTAACCTTACACTTATTAACCCCTGATCTGCTGCCCCTAACATCGCCAACCCCTATATTATATTTATTAACCCCTAATATGCCCCCCCAACGTCGTCGCTACTTTACCTACACTTATTAACCCCTAATCTGCCGACTGGACCTTGCCGCTACTCTAATAAATGTATTAACCCCTAAACCGCCGCACTCCCACCTCACAAACACTATAATAAATATTATTAACCCCTAATTTGCCCTCCCTAACATCGCTGACATCTAATTTCAAGTATTAACCCCTAATCTGCCGACCGGACCTCACCGCTACTATAATAAATGTATTAATCCCTAAAGTTAAGTATAACCCTAACCCTAACACCCCCCTAAGTTAAATATAACTTAAATCTAACGAAATAAAATAAATCTTATTAAATAAGTTATTCCTATTTAAAGCTAAATACTTACCTGTAAAATAAACCCTAATATAGCTACAATATAAATAATAATTACATTGTAGCTATTTTAGGATTAATATTTATTTTACAGGCAACTTTGTATTTATTTTAGCCAGGTACAATAGCTATTAAATAGTTAATAACTATTTAATAGCTACCTAGTTAAAATAATTACAAAATTACCAGTAAAATAGATCCTAACCTAAGTTACAATTAAACCTAACACTACACTATCAATAAATTAATTAAATAAACTACCTACAATTATCTACAATTAAATCAACTAAACTAAATTACAAAAAAAGCAAACACTAAATTACAAACCCCCCCCCACTAAATTACAAAAAATAAAAAAAAGATTACAAGAATTTTAAACTAATTACACCTACTCTAAGCCCCCTAAAAAAATAACAAGGCCCCCCAAAATAAAAAAATTCCCTACCCTATTCTAAAATAAAAAGTTTACAGCTCTTTTACCTTACCAGCCCTTAAAAGGGCCTTTTGCGTGGCATGCCCCAAAGAAAACAGCTCTTTTGCCTGTAAAAAAATATACAATACCCCCCTCCAACATTACAACCCACCACCCACATACCCCTAATCTAACCCAAACCCCCCTTAAAAAACTTAACACTAAGCCCCTGAAGATCTCCCTACCTTATCTATCACCGATCCGTCCAGAAGAGGCTCTGAAGTCTTCATCCTATCCGGCAAGAAGAGGTCCAGAAGAAGCTCCGAAGTCTTCATCCTATCTGGCAAGAAGAGGACATCCGGACCGGCAAACATCTTCATCCAAGCGGCATCTTCTATCTTCATCCATCCGACGAGGAGTGGCTCCATCTTCAAGACCTCTGGCGCGGAACATCCTCTTCTCCCGATGACTAGACGACGAATGAAGGTTCCTTTAAGGGACGTCATCCAAGATGGCGTCCCTCAAATTCCGATTGGCTGATAGGATTCTATCAGCCAATCGGAATTAAGGTAGGAAATATCTGATTGGCTGATTGAATCAGCCAATCAGATTCAAGTTCAATCCGATTGGCTGATTGTATCAGCCAATCAGATTGAGCTCACATTCTATTGGCTGATCGGAACAGCCAATAGAATGCGAGCTCAATCTGATTGGCTGATTGGATCAGCCAATACAAACTAACTTGAATCTGATTGGGCAGCAGATTAGGGGTACATAGGGATAATGTAGGTGGCGGCGATGTATGGTCGGCAGATTAGGGGTTAAAAAATGTAATTATAGTGGCGGCGATGTGGGGGGACCTCGGTTTAGGGGTAGATAGTTTATGGGTGTTAGTGTACTTTAGAGCACAGTAGTTAAGAGCTTTATGAACCGGTGTTAGCCCATAAAGCTCTTAACTCCTGACTTTTTTCTGCGGCTGTAGTTTTGTCGTTAGAGTTCTAATGCTCACTTCAGCCAAGACTCTAAATACCAGCGTTAGAAAGATCCCATTGAAAAGATAGGATACGCAATTGACGTAAGGGGATCTGCGGTATGGAAAAGTCATGGCTGGAAAGTGAGCGTTAGACCCTTTCCTGACTGACTCTAAATACCAGCGGGCGGCCAAAACCAGCATTAGGACCCCCTAACGCTGGTTTGGACGGCTAACGCAGAACTCTAAATCTAGGCATTGGTTACAAAAAAAAATTAACACTAAGTTACACAAAATAAAAAAAAATTATCTGTCTGGATGAAGACTTCTGCCCAGTTGGATGAAGACGTCGGCCCGCTTGGATGAGGACTTCTGCCGCTTCGTTGAGGATGGATGTCGACTCTTCAGAAACTGTAAGTGGATCTTCGGGGGTTAGTGTTATGCTTTTTTAAGGGTTTATTGGGTGGGTTTTAATTTTAGATTAGGGTTTGGGCTTTTGAAAAAGAGCTAAATGCCCTTTTAAGGGCATTGCCCATCCAAATGCCCTTTTCAGGGCAATGGGGAGCTCAGTTTTTTTAGATTTGGTTTTTATTTGGGGGCGTTTGTTGTGTGGGTGGTGGGTTTTACTGTTGGGGGGGTATTTGTATTTTTTATTTACAGGTAAAAGAGCTGATTTTTTTGGGGAAATGCCCCGCAAAAGGCCCTTTTAAGGGCCATTGGTAGTTTATTGTAGGCTGGGGGGGTTATTTTGGGGGGGCTTTTTTATTTTCATAGGGCTCTTAGATTTGGTGTAATTAGTTTAAATATTTGATTTTTTATTTTTTATTTTGTGTGACTTAGTGTTTATTTTTTTTTTGTAACTTAGTGTTTGTTATTTTTTGTAACTTTGTAATTTTTAATTGTAGATTTAAATTATTTGAGTAGGGTTAGGTTTTTAAATATATAATATATTTAATTTAATTTGTAGTTTAATGTAATTTTAGTATAATAATTAGGGTAGGTTAATTAATAGTTTAATAGAGTTTAATGTAATTATAGTATAATAGGGTAGATTAATTAATAGTTTATTGTAATTTTAGTATAATAGTTAGTGTAGATTAATTAATAGTTTAATATAGTTTAATTTAAATCTAAAGGTAAGTTTTAATTTATTATAAGATAGGGGCTGGCAGTTTAGGGGTTAATATGTTTAGTAAGTGGTAGTGATGTGGGAGGCCAGAGGTTTAGGGGTTAATACATTTAGTTAGTTGCGGCAGGGTCTGGGAGCAGCGGGATAGGGGTTAATAACTTTATTTAGTTGCGGCGGGGTCCGGGAGTGGCGTTATAGGGGTTAATACCTTTATTAGAGTTGCAGCGGGGTCGGAGAGTGGCAGGATAGGGGTTAAACATTTTAGTATAGTGGCAGTGTTTAGTGACAGGATATAAATAAAGCTGTGAAAAAGTCGAATAGCAGCGAGATCGATCACTGTTAGTTAAAAACAGTCCACTGCTCATCGCCCTGTACTCGGTGCGTGGCTTTTTGACAGCTTTATTGTTAAATATGGAGAGCATATTCAGGTCAGCGGCCGCGATGTTAGGCGATGTCAGGCAAGCGTATTGGTGCTGTCGATTGCAAGTAAGTTAATGGCTTGATAAGTAGGCCTATTTACCTGTATTAAAGTCATTTTGATCTTTTAGGTATTTGTCATGTTTGGTTTGTATAAGATCTTTTTTTAAAGCTGCTATTGTGTCTTTAAGAATTGTATCATATTCTTTATACTTTGTTTCTAATTTGCACAAATCAGGTCCTGACTAACAAAAGTTGATTATCCTTAAATGCAATGATAATAGAAATTAGCTTAAAGGGATATGAAACTCAATGTTTTTCTTTCATGATTCAGATAGAGCATGCAATTTTTAACAACTTTCTAATATACTCCTACTATCAAATTTTCTTTGTTCTCTTTATATGCTTTGTTGAATGAGCAGCAATGCAATACTAGTTGCAGACTGAACACATGGGTGAGCCAATGATAATCAGTATATATATGCAGCCACCAATCAGCTGCTAGAACCAAGGTTTTTTGCTGCTCCTGGACTTTCCTTAATAAATCCTTAAAGGGAACCATAACACCTGATTTGAAATGTTTTTAACTAACTTTCTATGATTATGCAAAATAAACTAACTACAATTCTGTGTGTGGTCATCATCTTACTGCATTCTGTTGCAGAAAACAGCTTTATAATCTGAATGTTAATCTGCAGACTACAATCTGCTATGTATGCTGCCATATTGGGAATTACTTTCCACTACAGTGGGTCATGTGACAAAAACTTCACCTTCTATTACTAACACTGAGAAAGAGTGATCACGTTCAGTGTCTGAGAAGAATGGCATCAGGCACTGCTAAAATTATAAATACCAAGAGCAGAGAAGGAAGTGGGAGGGGGAGAGGAATGCACAGGGGGAAGAAAGGATCCAGAGACAGAAAGCAAACTCTTGCTGCAGATATAAATGTAAAAAGAAACATCTGCATTCATCTAAGTTACTCACAGTCTCAGGAGTCTTGAGTCTCCCTCCCCCTCCTCCAAATTCCTTCCCTGCTCTTGGTATTTATAATCATAGCAGTGTCTGAAGCCATTCGTCTTAGACACTGCAGTGCTCTGCTTCCTCAGCATTATAAATAGAAGGTGCATTGTGAGTCACGTGACCTACAGTACTGATGTAGAACGGGCGTTACAACATGAAAGTTTACATAGCAAGTGCTAGGCTGCAGATTAATCTGTTTAAATTATGAAGCTGGTTTTCTACAACAGAATAAAAAGATAAAGACTGCATACATAATTGTTAGTTAGTTTATTTTGCACTATTAGAACAAGTTAGTTTAGAATATTTGAACCAGGTGTTCTGGTTTCCTTTAAGCAAAGGATAACAAGAGACGGAAACAAATGAAATAATATAAGTAAATTGGAAAGTTGTTTAAAATTGTATTATCTATCTGAATCATGAAAGAAAATGTTTGGCTTTCATGTCCCTTTAAATGAACATTCTGATAATGTATTGTTTCATTTCTCAATAAAGGCTTTATCCTCAGTCATGAAGCTTGGAAACTTTCGAATTCTTAGTCCTCTTGGTATCATTTTTAGCACAGTATATCTTTCTAAAGTCCACTTATCCCATTTCAGCTTTGTTTTCTTTTTCATTAATTGTTCCATACATTGGAAATTGTTCCCTAAAGGGATAACATCTGTGGTGTCATTAAAAATCTTCTCAAAGTCCTGCTCCAATTCATCTAAGTCAGTCAATGAGGTTAATGAATAAAAGTCAGATTGTTCTACCAGATTAACAGACTCCATTCAAAGATGTTTTCAGAGCAGAGCAAAAGAAAAACAATTCCAAGGAAAAGACACAAAAAAGAGAAACCTAGCAAGTGGTTAAAGAGGATCAAAAAGGGGGAAAAAGGGGAATGTCCTGGTTAATATGTCCCTTTAAATACTATATTATCAAATAACCCCAATAAAGTGCATCGATTGTGCTCTATGCATTAAACATGCTCTATTCAAATAAAATGTAAAACAAAACAAAACACACGCATATATATATATATATATATTTATATATATTATACAGTATATACAATATATATATATATATATATATATATATATATATATATATATATATATATACACTTTAAAAAAAGTTCACACATTTATTTACATATATGTTAACATGGACAGAAGGGGAGATGTCATGACAAGCCATTGTTAACAAACAATGGCTTGTTTTTGACATGCTATCAATGTGACTGGCTGTCACAATGATCACATGAATGTGGGGTATTTTATTGGCCATTACTGGGCTGCTTATATTTTAAGTATACTATCAATGTAAGTGGCTGCTACCCTATTGCATATATAGTAAAAGTCATATTTGATGAATAGCCTCAAATACAGGCATCCAGTAACAGCATGAGATACATGCTAATCTTGGCATGTATCTCATGTAATAGAGACACTCCATTGGCAGGCATGCAATCTATGGGGCACCCAGTCCCTGTGATCGCTAACTTGGGGTGGTCTCCATAGTGCTATTTTTGCAATGCCATAAGAGCCCAAGACACCGCTAGCATACAGGGTATGGCGCATGTCATTAAAGGAACACTAAACACAGAAGAATATCATAATCAGTAAATGCATAATACATATAAAATGCAAAAACACTTACGGCTAGATTACGAGTTGTGCGTTAGGGTAAAAAAAGCAGTGTTAAGATGTCCTAACACTGCTTTTTTACGCCCGCTGGTATTACGAGTCTTGAAGATTTAGGGTCATCGCACACTTATTTGGCCTTACCACAAAACGACTTACGTAAACTTTGTAAAGTCTTTTTTCTATGGGACTTCCATAGCGCCGGTATTACGAGTCTGTCCTGGGAGGCCAAAAAGTGAGCGGTACACCCTCTCCTGTTAAGACTCCTAACGCATTTAAAAGTCAGTAGTTAAGAGTTTTATGGTACAACGCCGTAACATAAAACTCATAACTAAAGTGCAAATTTAAACTTTAGTGAAATCATAATAATTGCAAAGGTATACTCTGAAGTTGTCTGTTTTTTTTTCATTCCATGTGGTACAGAATGCTCTTAATGAATACTGCAACTCCTTTGTCCACTAGTATTACTGTAATGTTTTTGTTTAGTCAGTATTGTTGGTGAATATATATATATTTATATATATGATATGTATGTATGTGTGTGTATGTGCTGTGAACTTTAACATACCAATCTGTTTTGTATTGCAACATGATTCAGGTTTAAAATATATATTCTTTTTCTTGTTGTAAGTCAACACTGCTGTGAAATTCTCTTTGTTGTGAGAATATTCTTTTAACCACAGTCCTCTGAAATAAAAAAATTCAAGTCAGAATAAATATGAATTCCGTTTTGTGCTTGACAAAATAATAACCCCTGTATAAGAGAACAATGATATCTTCAGTTTTGATAGGTGATAATCTAAAACATTTGCCATTTTAAGGCTGTGTTATTTTTATGCTATAACAGTTTGTGTTCATTGGAGAATCGTAGCTGTAAATAATGTTTTTTTCAGTGGTGGAAGCAGAAGCCAAAATGTCACTTTAATCTCTTCTCTCTTGTGTGTGATATTTAATTCCATATAGGCATACACATGTTTTTTCTTTGCTACAAGGTAGCTTTGTTTCTTGTATATAAACATTATTGTAATTCTTTTTTTTTCACATTAGACTACTTCAGTTCCCTCCTTTTTCACAGGCTTTTTTTTTTGTCATACTGTGATTAAGTTTGATCATTTAAGCATTTTATTTTCAATTTGATTAGAATGTGATACCAGTTACTTGCTGCATGTCACTTATTTTTTGTCAGTTTGACAAACTTATTTTTTAGCTAATGTATATATTCAAATTGTATAAATAGATGCAATGCTGCAATACACTGCATCTGAGTTAGGAGATTAATTGGTTAAACCAGCAAAAAGCTACACCTAATGGAGAACTTACATAGACATTTAGTTTGATGGCATACTAAAAAGACCTACAGAAACCTATGACTAGATCCTAGAGTTGCTATAAAAACATCTCTATTCCCTCATGGGATTCCCCTCACTGTAAATACCCTGTATTGGTAACCACTCTAAGAGAACCCCCTCTTCTATTTGATCCCTGCACCCATTGCAAATAATCTCCCTAACAACAAAGCTCACTAACAAAGCTTACTAACATAATAGAAAAAAATGGAAAAATAAAGAAGTCCCTTAATCTTAACTATCAACATTTGGATATTATGAGACATTCAAACATTGATAATTAGTTAACGAGGGTTATCAATCAGAATTGTTGATAGGCAAACTTTCAATATTGAGGTCTTCCACACATCTTAGGGCTAGATTCCGAGTGGCATGTTAACTTTTGCACACAAGCAAAAAGGGGTTATTTGTTCAAGCCAGAAGTAACACACGTAATAATAGTGAAAGTAAACAGATTTGCTTGAGCGCAATTGAATTTAATGCCTGGCGGGATAGCACATCTATCTATCTATCTATCTATCTATCTATCTATCTATATATATATATATATATATATATATATATATATATATATATATATATATATATATATATATATATATATATATGTGTATTTATGTGTTTATATGTATATTTTTATCTCCATGTTAAAGCCCTTTGCATACCTTTTGTAACACCTGATACCTTATATCTTTGAGCCCTTGTTACAATGGGAAACATTACTGGTTGTTTAAGGCAATTGCATCCCTTTGCAATCAAGTACATGAAAATATGTAAAACCTTATTTATGCAATATTCATATTTAATTAAGTGTTTCACTTTGTATTTACTGTAAATATTTCACATTCCAAAGTTCTTGAACTGATATACCTTAAGATATCAGCCTGCATGTATAAGCACAACTGGGTGCTTTCATTAAATGTGAGTACCCTGTGATGGATTTGGTGCACATATACCTGAGATAAGACCGTCTGATTTGCACATGAGGGGCCTCTTTGTTTTATTTATATTTTAGGACTACACCTCTACTTGTGTGATGAGTCTCTGCCTCACTGCTGGAAATCTTAGGGAGTTTGTCTGGTACATTTGTCCTGGTGTGCCCCATTGTCCTTTGGATGGCCTTTGAGGACATTAATACTGGTTTGTATTTGTATATGCATATCTGTCTCATAAATATATATTTTTTCCTTATTTTTGTTATATTTCATTGTATATTCTGATTCAAGCATTGGTGTACAGCTCCCCCTATGGGCCAGTTTTGGTCTTATATTGTATTCATCAATACCACCTATGACATGTTTGACCCCGTACGGGACACACCCAGTCTTTCCCTCTCACCAATTCCCTATCCACAAATCTCCAGTGGGTCTCTTTGATGTGACACCCAAGAAGATATTTCTGAGCACTCCACTGTTTTTAAATATTGAGTTTATGACTGGTAAAAAAACCAGTAATTTTTCTCATTGTCCAATTTTAAATACATTTGAAAAATGGGTAACTACTATTTAAAATTACGTAAGATTGCAGAACTAATCTTGTACCTTGTAACATCTACGACACTTTCCCCATATGTTGTTGAAGTAAACAATACAAAATACCATTTGTTTGCACCTGTGGTAGCAATACAATTTTGTATAACTATCCTTCACACAAAATTGCACCAAAAAGATCGGACAAAGTTTCTTCATTTGCTTGCTGGATTTTCTATCTGTGTGCTTTGGAGAGTTGATTCATGAACTCTGTATATTTAGGTATCTTTTCTTCTTCTGGTTCTAAAAAGCATAGTAGTGATTCTTGTCTATCTATTGCAGAATATTTTCTGCAGTACAGTATATGAGTATTCCCAAAGCAATATAACTAAAATATGATTCAGATAAAAGTTTCCTCTAGCATAGCATACGTGTATTTAAATCCAAAAATGAAAATATATTTCACATGTAATACTCTTCTGATCGTGCTATTTGAAAGGTGCCATTTATTACAAAATCTTGCTATTTGAGCACAAAATACAGCTATTTAATACAAGCTTTTCAAGCTATTTTTCTCTTTACTGGATACGTTTTATTACATTCCAGGCATATATTGTGCTTAACTTTTGCCAACAGCTTGAAATAAAAATGTCTTCCCTATTAACTCTTAAGCTGACACAGAGAGCTGTGCTGTAAGACATTGGGGGTTCAGAGCAAATGTGGTGTGGTTTGTCATAAATAATGGCAGCTTACAGGGGTTTTGCAAGACTTCCACAGACCAACACTGGAGCAAAAATTAAGCAGCTAGCAGGAAAGTAGAACGTGAAGATTTTATTTTGTTGTTCCTGTTTTATTTGTTTAATTGCAGTTTACGTTTAAGTTGTAATGTGTGAAATTAAAGTCACATTCTATTGCTAAAATAAAATACACTGGAATCACTTTCTATGATTGTATTAAACATTAGCATTGGTATTACACTTATAACTACACATTGCAGTCCCAGGAACAGGACAAAGCCAGTGAGCCAATTAGTACCAGCATGCAGAGGTAGCCGAGATGTGCTGTGATTCCAAACAGGACTTAAGCAATATGTTGTTTTTTTTTTTGCATGACTAAAACAGATAGCAAGTAATAGGAGGGCAGAAAAATTATCTAGTGAATTTAAGATTATTATTTTTTTCATTAGAATATCCTGGTGATCTTCATCAACTTGTATTAATTTTTAATTGACATTTTTTATACTGTCTAAAGACTTAGCAATCAAGAATAGACTTTTAGATCATATTAAGTCACAGTCATTTAGATTAGTAAAAAACCCAACTAATTTTGCTGTATTCTTTCCTTTTATTCGAAAACCTCTTTAAGAATAAACAAATGCATATGTCACAAACATTTAGGGCTAGATTATGGCATCTACTTATCAAGCCGTCAACTTACTTGCATTCGACGGCACCAATACGCCAATCCAATAGGATTGAGCTCTCATTCTATTGGCTGTTCCAATCAGCCAATAGAATGCAAGCTCAATCCTATTGGCTGATTGAATCAGCCAATAGGATTCAGCCAATAGGATTGAACTGAAATCCTATTGGCTGATTGCATCAGCCAATAGGATTTTTTCAACCTTAATTCCAATTGGCTGATAGAATTCTAGAAGCCAATCGGAATCTAAGAGACGCCATCTTTGATGACATCACTTAAAGGTACCTTCATTCAGCAAGAAGACGTCGGCCGAAGAGGATGCTCCGCGTCGTATGTCTTGAAGATGGAGCAGGATGGATGAAGATAGAAGATGCCGTCTGGATGAAGACTTCTGCCCATCTGGAGGACCACTTCTGCCCATCTGGAGGACCACTTCTGCCAGATTCATTGAGGACTTCGGCCCGGTTGGATGAAGACTTCTCCCAGTAAGGTGATCTTCAAGGGGTTAGTGTTAGGTTTTTAAGGGGGTATTGGGTGGGTTTTAGAGTAGGGTTGGTTGTGTGGGTGGTGGGTTTTAATGTTGGGGGGGGATTTGTAAATTTTTTTACAGGTAAAAGAACTGATTACTTTGGGGCAATGCCAAGAAAAAGGCCCTTTATAGGGCTATTTGTAATATAGTGTAGGGTAGGGCTTTTTTTTTTTTATTTGGGGGGGCTTTTGTATTTTGTTAGGGGGATTAGATTAGGTGTAATTAGTTTAAAAATCTTGTAATTTGTTTATTATTTTTTGTAATTTAGTGTTTTTTTGTACTTTAGATAATTGTATTTAATTGTATTTAATTGATTTAGGGAATTAATTTAATTATAGTGTAGTGTTAGGTGTTAGTGTAACATAGGTTAGGTTTTATTTTACAGGTATATTTGTATTTATTTTAGCTAGGTAGTTAGTAAATAGTTAATAACTATTTAGTAACTATTCTACCTAGTTAAAATAAATACAAACTTGCCTGTAAAATAAAAATAAATCCTAAGCTAGCTACAATGTAACTATTAGTTATATTGTAGCAAGCTTAGGTTTTATTTTACAGGTAAGTATTTAGTTTTAAATAGGAATAATTTATTTAATGATAGGAATATTTATTTAGATTTATTTAAATTATATTTAAGTTAGGGGGTGTTAAGGTTAGGGTTAGACTTAGGTTTAGGGGTTAAATAATTTAATACGGTGGCGGTGGTGTAGCGGGGGGCAGATTAGGGGTTAATAAGTATAATGTAGGTGGCGGCGGTGTAGTGGGCGGCAGATTAGGGTTTAATAAGTATAATGTAGGTGGCGGCGGTGTAGGGGGCGGCAGATTAGGGGTGTTTAAACTCAGGGTACATGTTAGGGTGTTAGGTGTAAACATTACCATAGGAATCAATGGGATATCGGGCAGCAGCGAACATAAGCTTTTGCTTCTTTTAGACTCCCATTGATTCCTATGGCATCTAGGGCGGCGGATTGAAAACCAGGTAAGCTGGGCCAGAATAGTGGCGAGCGTACCTGTTGGGAATTTGTTAACTAGCAAAAGTACAAACTTAGGAAACGCGTCAGCAGAAGGATCTCACTGTTTGCTGTGCCGGGTTTGTTTTAAGAATTACTAAATAAAGCACAAGTTTTACTATACCTATATCTCTCCTCTCTCTCCTTTCTACTCTGGAACTGTGAATTTGCTTGGAATTGAACTAGCAAAAGTAGTCAGATTTGCAATCGAGCATCTGTAATGCATCGATCTGTGTCGGACTTTGCCCGGTGGATCGTATGTTACGTCACAAAATTCTAATTTTGCCGGTCTGTAGGGTTTGATAACTAAGGGGAATCAGGCTCGCCACAAATATGCTGCAGAATTCCAGCATATTTGCGGTTGACGGCTTGATAAGTAGATGCTCATGAGTGAAGCATTATTTATCGCTCTCACTCAAGCATTAACTGCACTCAACTTAAGCTTTTTACATGTATATTACAAGTTGAAAGTAAAAAGTTTTTGCTTGCAAAAACCTAAAGTAAAAATATTGTAACTGCATTAATGTATTTCCCCATAGACTTCAATAAAGCAAGAAAAGCAGAAAAAACATAACACCCATACTCGCGCTCTAACCCGCATCGCAATAAGCCCCTACTCAGCCCCTAAACCACCATATATCCCACTGGAAAGTACCCCACTACAGTAATAACCCTAAACCACCGCACCCCTACATCACAATCTGCCCGACTACACTATTAACTCATAAACCACCCCCCCTCACATTGCAGACTGCACCTCTACGCTCTTAACCCCAAAAATGCCACACACCCCAAATGGCAAATTGCCCTGCTACACTATTAACCCCTAAACTGCCACACCCTACATGGCAAAAAACTTTGTAACCCTGTTAACCCCTAAACCACTACAACCCCCATTGCAAAGTACCCACTAATTTCCTATCAGCTAACTCCTCTAACACTCCAAACCTAACTCCCCCTAAGTTACTAAAAAAACTAACATTACACAGTTATGCCTATTCTAAAACTAAAGCCCCCTTAAAAAAACACTCCAAAATAAAGAACCTTAAACTAACTGTAAAATTTACTATAACAATAGCCTTTAGAAGAGTTTTTTGTAAGGCATTGCCCTAAAGCGATATAGTTCTTTTTCACAAAAAATATAACCCAATTCTACAATAAAAGTAACCCACACCAACACCCCAAAAGAGCCTATTTAAAAAAAATGACTAAAAATTGCCCTGATAAGGGCATTTGGTAGGGCATTGCCTAAAGCGATTACAGCTCTTTTTAAAAAATAAACCCTAACCTAAAAAAAATCTCACCACAAAAAAAACTATAGCTAAACCCCAAAGATAGTACTCATCAAACTTGAATTTGACTCCTATTTGACTCCTATTTTATCGCCAACTGTGGTGCTCCATTTCATGGTGGGGCCCATCTTCATCCTGGAGATGGCGGGGGCCCATCTTCATTGAGGCAGTGGCATCTCATCTTCTATCTTTATTGAGGCAACAGTGGTCCATCTTTATCCATTTTCTGACGTGCTGCGGAATTCTTTTCAGGTCAATCTTTTTGTAGGATAGGTTTTTTTAGTTTAGGATTTTTTTTAGATAGCAAAACACCTGAAATCACTTTAGGGCAATGCCCTACCAAATTCCCTTATCAGGATAATATTTAGAGTATTTTTTTGACATAGGCTTTTTTTTGGAGGGGGGGGATTTTATTGTAAAATTGGGTTGTATTTTTTGGGGAAAAGAGCTAAATCACTTTAGGAAAATTCCCTACAACAAGCCATTCTAATAGCTATTGCAATAAAAAAAAATTAGTATAGTTTTTTATTTTTTTATTTTGGGATGCTTTTTTAAGGAAGGGCTGTTTTATAATAGGCATAACTTTTATTATTTTTGGTATTGTTTTTTCCTGTAATGTTAGATTTTTATTTTCTGCAATGCTAGTTTTTTTATATAATGTTAGTTTTTTTATGTAATGTTAGGTTTTTTTTGTAACTTAGGGGGTGTTAGGTTAGGGGTTAGCTGTTAGTAGGTTAGTGTGTACTTTGCGATGGGAGTTTTGGTGGTTTAGGTGTTAATATTATAGTTTAGTGCAACGTTTTCCTTCGTCCAAACTTTTTTAGAGTGTAAAATGCGATTGCATTCAATTAATCTCATTTACTTTCAGCTTTTAATACAGCGTACATTGCCATGCAATGACGCCCATAGAACATATGAGGAGCATACATTGCCACAAGTACACAAAAATAAATTAGTCGTCATTTAAACACAGTGACCTAGATTTGGAGTTTGGCGGTAGCCGTGAAAACCAGCGTTAGAGGCTCCTAACGCTGGTTTTAGGCTACCGCCGGTATTTAGAGTCACTCAAAATAGGGTCTAACGCTCACTTTTCAGCAGCGACTTTTCCATACCGCAGATCCCCTTACGTCAATTGCGTATCCTATCTTTTCAATGGGATCTTCCTAACTCCGGTATTTAGAGTCGTTTCTGAAGTGAGCGTTAGACATCTAACGACAAAACTCCAGCCGCAGGAAAAAAGTCAGTAGTTAAGAGCTTTCTGGGCTAACGCCGGTTCATAAAGCTCTTAACTACTGTACTCTAAAGTACACTAACACCCATAAACTACCTATGTACCCCTAAACCGAGGTCCCCCCACATCGCCGCCACTCGATTAAATTTTTTTAACCCCTAATCTGCCGACCGCCACCTACGTTATCCTTATGTACCCCTAATCTGCTGCCCCTAACACCGCCGACCCCTGTATTATATTTATTAACCCCTAATCTGCCCCCCACAACGTCGCCGCCAGCTACCTACACTTATTAACCCCTAATCTGCCGTCCGCACGCCGCCGCCAGCTACATTATCCCTATGTACCCCTAATCTGCTGCCCCTAACACCGCCGAACCCTATATTATATTTATTAACCCCTATTCTGCCCCCCACAACGTCGCCTCCACCTGCCTACACTTATTAACCCCTAATCTGCCGAGCGGACCTGAGCGCTACTATAATAAAGTTATTAACCCCTAATCCGCCTCACTAACCCTATAATAAATAGTATTAACCCCTAATCTGCCCTCCCTAACATCGCCGACACCTAACTTCAATTATTAACCCCTAATCTGCCGACCGGAGCTCACCGCTATTCTAATAAATGTATTAACCCCTAAAGCTAAGTCTAACCCTAACACTAACACCCCCCTAAGTTAAATATAATTTAAATCTAACAAAATTAATTAACTCTTATTAAATAAATTATTCCTATTTAAAGCTAAATACTTACCTGCAAAATAAATGCTAATATAGCTACAATATAAATTATATTTATATTATAGCTATTTTAGGATTTATATTTATTTTACAGGTAACTTTGTATTTATTTTAACCAGGTACAATAGCTATTAAATAGTTAAGAACTATTTAATAGCTAAACTAGTTAAAATAATTACAAATTTACCTGTAAAAGAAATCCTAACCTAAGTTACAAATAAACCTAACGCTATACTATAAATAAATTAATTAAATAAACTACCTACAATTACCTACAATTAACCTAACACTACACTATCAATAAATTAATTAAATACAATTGCTACAAATAAATACAATTAAATAAACTAGCTAAAGTACAAAAAATAAAAAAGAACTAAGTTACAAAAAATAAAAAAATATTTACAAACATAATAAAAATATTACAACAATTTTAAACTAATTACACCTACTCTAAGCCCCCTAATAAAATAACAAAGCCCCCCAAAATAAAAAAATGCCCTACCCTATTCTAAATTACTACAGTTCAAAGCTCTTTTACCTTACCAGCCCTGAACAGGGCCCTTTGCGGGGCATGCCCCAAGAAATACAGCTCTTTTGCCTGTAAAAAAAAACATACAATACCCAAGCCCCCCAACATTACAACCCACCACCCACATACCCCTAATCTAACCCAAAACCCCCTTAAATAAACCTAAAACTAAGCCCCTGAAGATCATCCTACCTTGTCTTCACCATACCAGGTTCACCGATCGGTCCAGAAGAGCTCCTCCGATGTCCTGATCCAAGCCCAAGCGGGGGGCTGAAGAGGTCCATGATCCGGCTGAAGTCTTCATCCAAGCGGGGCAGAAGAGTTCTTCCATCCGATTGAAGTCTTCATCCAAGCGGCATCCATCCGGAGCGAAGCGGCAGCATCCTGAAGACCTCCACCGCGGAACATCCATCCTGGCCGACGACTGAACGACGAATGACGGTTCCTTTAAATGACGTCATCCAAGATGGCGTCCCTCGAATTCCGATTGGCTGATAGGATTCTATCAGCCAATCGGAATTAAGGTAGGAATATTCTGATTGGCTGATGGAATCAGCCAATCAGAATCAAGTTCAATCCGATTGGCTGATCCAATCAGCCAATCAGATTGAGCTCGCATTCTATTGGCTGATCGGAACAGCCAATAGAATGCAAGCTCAATCTGATTGGCTGATTGGATCAGCCAATCGGATTGAACTTGATTCTGATTGGCTGATTCCATCAGCCAATCAGAATATTCCTACCTTAATTCCGATTGGCTGATAGAATCCTATCAGCCAATCGGAATTCGAGGGACGCCATCTTGGATGACGTCATTTAAAGGAACCGTCATTCGTCGTTCAGTCGTCGGCCAGGATGGATGTTCCGCGGTGGAGGTCTTCAGGATGCTGCCGCTTCGCTCCGGATGGATGCCGCTTGGATGAAGACTTCAATCGGATGGAAGAACTCTTCTGCCCCGCTTGGATGAAGACTTCAGCCGGATCATGGACCTCTTCAGCCCCCCGCTTGGGCTTGGATCAGGACATCGGAGGAGCTCTTCTGGACCGATCGGTGAACCTGGTATGGTGAAGACAAGGTAGGATGATCTTCAGGGGCTTAGTGTTAGGTTTATTTAAGGGGGGTTTGGGTTAGATTAGGGGTATGTGGGTGGTGGGTTGTAATGTTGGGGGGCTTGGGTATTGTATGTTTTTTTTTACAGGCAAAAGAGCTGTATTTCTTGGGGCATGCCCCGCAAAGGGCCCTGTTCAGGGCTGGTAAGGTAAAAGAGCTTTGAACTGTAGTAATTTAGAATAGGGTAGGGCATTTTTTTATTTTGGGGGGCTTTGTTATTTTATTAGGGGGCTTAGAGTAGGTGTAATTAGTTTAAAATTGTTGTAATATTTTTATTATGTTTGTAAATATTTTTTTATTTTTTGTAACTTAGTTCTTTTTTATTTTTTGTATTTTAGCTAGTTTATTTAATTGTATTTATTTGTAGCAATTGTATTTAATTAATTTATTGATAGTGTAGTGTTAGGTTAATTGTAGGTAGTTTATTTAATTAATTTATTGATAGTGTAGTGTTAGGTTTATTTGAAACTTAGGTTAGGATTTCTTTTACAGGTTAAATTTGTAATTATTTTAACTAGTTTAGCTATTAAACAGTTCTTAACTATTTAATAGCTATTTTACCTGGTTAAAATAAATACAAAGTTACCTGTAAAATAAATATAAATCCTAAAATAGCTATAATATAATTATAATTTATATTGTAGCTATATTAGGATTTATTTTACAGGTAAGTATTTAGCTTTAAATAGGAATAATTTATTTAATAAGAGTTAATTAATTTTGTTAGATTTAAATTATATTTAACTTAGGGGGTGTTAGTATTAGGGTTAGACTTAGCTTTAGGGGTTAATACATTTATTAGAATAGCGGCGAGATTCGGTCGGCAGATTAGGGGTTAATAATTGAAGTTAGGTGTCGGCGATGTTAGGGAGGGCAGATTAGGGGTTAATACTATTTATGATAGGGTTAGTGAGGCGGATTAGGGGTTAATAACTTTATTATAATAGCGGTGCGGTCCGGTCGGCAGATTAGGGGTTAATAAGTGTAGGCAGGTGGAGGCGACGTTGTGGGGGGCAGATTAGGGGTTAATAAATATAATATAGGGGTCGGTGATGTTAGGGCAGCAGATTAGGGGTACATAGGGATAATGTAAGTAGCGGCGGTTTACGGAGTGGCAGATTAGGGGTTAATAATAATATGCAGGGGTCAGCGATAGCGGGGGCGGCAGAATAGGGGTTAATAAGTGTAAGGTTAGGGGTGTTTAGACTCGGGGTACATGTTAGAGTGTTAAGTGCAGACGTCGGAAGGGTTACCGCATAGCAAACAATGGGGCTGCGTTAGGAGCTGAACGCGGCTTTTTTGCAGGTGTTAGGTTTTTTTTCAGCTCAAACAGCCCCATTGTTTCCTATGGGAGAATCGTGCACGAGCACGTTTTTGAGGCTGGCCGCGTCCGTAAGCAACTCTGGTATCGAGAGTTGAAGCTGCGTTAAAAATGCTCTACGCTCCTTTTTTGGAGCCTAACGCAGCCTTTATGTGGACTCTCGATACCAGAGTTATTTTTATGGTGCGGCCAGTAAAACGCGGGCGTTAGTTTTTCGGGTCGTTACCGACAAAACTCCAAATCTAGCCGAGTGTCACTTGTAATATAGATTCAAGCACAAAAAACACAGTGATCTCACTATGCATTTGCGCTCCTCGTGCTAATGATAGCTCTCAACTTGTAATCTAGCCGTTAATTGATTTGTTCATGTGATTAAACTGTTACTCTAAACAAACATCACGTTAAACAGGCCAACATTTTTTTTAAGAGGGTAAACTTTTGCATCAGACATTTCAAAAATAATTTTAAAACTGGTGCAAACAATCTTTTCTGATAGTTTGAATTACTGTTGGTGAGGGTTTCAATGTAAATTATTTGAAGAGTTTTTTTGCAGTGCAATATCATTAAAAAACTATTAGAAATTATCTGCCAGCGAGAAACGAGCCTTTTTTTCCAGCGCTCACTTTAAATACCGCTGGTATTACAAGTTTTCTGAATTTAGCTCCACTTCTCACTGTAATATCAGCATTGCTTACGGTAGCGGTAAGCTGGCTAAAACGTGCTCATGCACAATTTCCCCATAGTAAAAAATGGGCTGAGCTGACTGTAAAAAAACCTAACACCTGCAAAAAAGCAGCGTCCAGCTTCTAACGCAGCCCCATTGTTAACTATGGGGAAATTAATTTTATGTCTGCACCTAACACCCTAACATGAACCCCGAGTCTAAACACCCCTAATCTTACACTTATTAACCCCTAATCCGCCGCCCCCGACATCGTCGCCACCTGCAATACACTATTAACCCCTAATCTGCTGCTCCGGACACCGCCACCACCTATATTATACTTATGAACCCCTAATCTGCTGCCCCCAACATCACCGACACCTACATTATAGTTATTAACCCCTAATCTGCCGCCCCCAACGTCGCCACAACCTAACTACACTTATTAACCCCTAATCTGCCGACCGGACATCGCCACCACTTTAATAAATGTATTAACCCCTAAAATGCCGCACTACCGCCTCGCAAACACTAGTTAATTTTTATTAACCTCTAATCTGCCTTCCCTAACATCGCCGACACCTACTTACATTTATTAACCCCTATTCTGCCACCACCAACGTCGCCGCTACTATAATAAAGTTATTAAACCCTAAACCTAAGTCTAACCCTAACCCTAACACCCCCCTAATTTAAATATAATTTAAATACATCTAAATAAAATAACTACAATTAAATAAATTATTCCTATTTAAAACTAAATACTTACCTGTAAAATAAACCATAAGATGGCTACAATATAACTAATAGTTACATTGTAGCTATCTTATGATTTATTTTTATTTTACTGGCAACTTTGTATTTATTTTAACTAGGTAGAATAGTTATTAAATAGTTATTAACTATTTAATAACTACCTAGCTAAAATAAGTACAAAATTACCTGTAAAATAAATCCTATCAGCCAATCGGAATTCGGGGGACGCCATCTTGGATGATGTCATTTAAAGGAATATTTATTTGTCGTTAGTCCATCGGCCTAGAAGGATGTTCCGCGCCGGAGGTAGGGTGATCTTCAATGGTGTAGTGTTAGGTTTTTTTAACGGGGGATCGGGTGGGTTTTAGAGTATGGGTGTGTGGGTGGTGGGTTGTAATGTTGGGGGGGTATTGTATTTCTTTTTTTTGCAGGTAAAAGAGCTGATTACTTTGGGGCAATGCCCCACAAAAAGCCCTTTTAAGGGCTGGGAAAAGAGCTGATTACTTTGGGGCAATGCCCCGCAAAAGGCTCTTTTAAGGGCTATTTGTAATTTAGTGTAGGGTAGTGAATTTTATTATTTTGGGGGGCTTTTTTATTTTATTAGGGGGATTAGATTATGTGTAATTAGTTTAAACTTCTTGTACATTTTTTTTATTTTCTGTAATTTAGTGTTTATTTTTTTTCGTAATTTAGTTTATTTAATTTATTGTATTTAATTGTAGGTAGTTTAGTTAATTAATTTATTTATAGAGTAGTGTTAGGTGTAATTGTAACTTAGGTTAGGGTTTATTTTACAGGAAATTTTGTATTTATTTTAGCTAGTTAGCTATTAAATAGTTAATAACTATTTAGTAACTATTGTACCTAGTTAAAATAAATACAAAGTTGCCAGTAAAATAAAAATAAATCCTAAAATAGCTACAATGTAACTATTAGTTATATTTTAGCTATATTAGGGTTTAATTTATAGGTAAGTATTTAGTTTTAAATAGGAATATTTTTTTTAATTATAGTAATTTTATTTAGATTTATTAAAAATAGATTTAAGTTAGGGGGTGTTAGCATTAGGGTTAGACTTAGGTTTAGGGGTTAATACATTTAATATAGTAGCGGTGATTTTGGAGGCGGCAGATTAGGGGTTAATAATTGTAGGTAGGTGGCAGCGATGTTGGTGCAGGCAGAATAGGGGTTAATAAAAAATTAACTAGTGGTTGCGAGGTAGTGCAGCGGTTTAGGAGTTAATACATTTATTAAAGTGGTGGCAATGTCCGGTCGACAGATTAGGGGTTAATAAGTGTAGTTAGGTTGCGGCGACATTGGGGGCGGCAGATTAGGGGGTAATAAATATAATGTAGGTGTCAGCGATGTTAGGGGCAGCAGATTAGAAGTTCATAAGTATAATGTAGGTGGCGGCGATGTCCGGTCGGCAGATTAGGGGTTAAAAATATTTATTATAGTGTTAGTGGGGGGCCTTCGGTTTAGGGGTTAATAGGTAGGTTTATGGGTATTAGTGTACTTGTTAGCACTTTAGTTAAGAGCTTTATGTTCCAGCGTTAGCCCATAAAACTCCTAACTACTGACTTTTATATGCAGTAGGAGTCCGGACAGGAGAGGGTGTACTGCTCATTTCTTCCAAGACTCGTAATACCGGCATTAGGCAAATCCCATAGAAAACATAGGATACGCAATTGACGTAAGGGGATTTGCGGTAGCCTCGAGTCGCAGATGAAAAATGAGCGGTACACCTGTACCTGCCAAACTTGTAATACCAGCAGGCGTTAAAAAGCAGCGTTAGTACCCCTTAACGCTGATTTTTAAGGCTAAAGCCAAATTTATAATCTAGCCATATGTTTGTAATGGAATAGATTTGCAACTGAATGGAGCTCATCTAATGAACAGAAACAGTACACTAATTAAAAAAAAAAATTCTATTTGTCATGCACTAACAATAGAATTCTTGAGTTTTAAAGTGAATGTAAACTTTGATGAAACTAGTGCCCAGTTTTTAAAAATACTATTAAAAATAGGGGCACTTTCATTCATCAAAGTTTACATTATAGCTTTACAAATACTTACCTTCTTCTCCTGAAATGCCGGATCGCCGATCCCCCGTCTGCTTCTTCCTGCTGTACATACACAGCAATGACGAAACCGGCTTCCTCCAATCTCAGTGTGGCCTCACCAGATGGACGAGGCTGGGGGGGAAGCCGTGATTGGAGGAAGCCGGTTTTGTCATTGCTGACCTACAGAGGACCTGAAGGCAAAATCCGTTGCAATGTAAACGTTGATGAATGAAAATGTCCCTGTTTTTAATAGCATTTTTAAAAACCGGGCACTATTTCATCAAAGTTTACATTCACTTTAAGTATTTTTTTAACCACTGCAAATGACATATGTAGTGATATAAATTCACATACCTTACAAGTGATCATTGAGGTTATTATTTGTTTTTGTTTGTATAGCACGCCTAATAGAAGTTAAAAGTTAAAACATTTCTCTCTTGCGCTTATCTGTCGCACTCATAAAGTTACATTGCGACCACGTTAATGTATGGAGTGCAAATAGTGGAAACAAATTCTAACACCCTACTTGCGCAAACCCGATAGCATTTTCTCAAGTGAGCTAACCTGACATGAAAATATGAATGTTTCACATTCCAGTGTTCTTCACATAGCAGAATATATTCTATTTATTCATAATTACATATTTATATATATATATATAGGTACTCACAGACCACTCTCATCTTCCAAGGTGCAGTGCTCAGTCACCATCTACTGGTAACAAGAACCTACTGCAAACTTTGCTTCCTTTGTTCCAATTGTTACATATTTGGGATACAAAACACAAAGCATTCAGGTGTTAGTTGTGGTTTGTGATGTACATAACATTCTTAGTAATATCAATGATTCCTAAGCATTACAGGGAGTGCAGAATTATTAGGCAAATGAGTATTTTGACCACATCATCCTCTTTATGCATGTTGTCTTACTCCAAGCTGTATAGGCTCGAAAGCCTACTACCAATTAAGCATATTAGGTGATGTGCATCTCTGTAATGAGAAGGGGTGTGGTCTAATGACATCAACACCCTATATCAGGTGTGCATAATTATTAGGCAACTTCCTTTCCTTTGGCAAAATGGGTCAAAAGAAGGACTTGAAAGGCTCAGAAAAGTCAAAAATAGTGAGATATCTTGCAGAGGGATGCAGCACTCTTAAAATTGCAAAGCTTCTGAAGCGTGATCATCGAACAATCAAGCGTTTCATTCAAAATATTCAACAGGGTCGCAAGAAGCGTGTGGAAAAACCAAGGTGCAAAATAACTGCCCATGAACTGAGAAAAGTCAAGCGTGCAGCTGCCAAGATGCCACTTGCCACCAGTTTGGCCATATTTCAGAGCTGCAACATCACTGGAGTACCCAAAAGCACAAGGTGTGCAATACTCAGAGACATGGCCAAGGTAAGAAAGGCTGAAAGACGACCACCACTGAACAAGACACACAAGCTGAAACGTCAAGACTGGGCCAAGAAATATCTCAAGACTGATTTTTCTAAGGTTTTATGGACTGATGAAATGAGAGTGAGTCTTGATGGTGCAGATGGATGGGCCCGTGGCTGGATTGGTAAAGGGCAGAGAGCTCCAGTCCGACTCAGACGCCAGCAAGGTGGAGGTGGAGTACTGGTTTGGGCTGGTATCATCAAAGATGAGCTTCTGGGGCCTTTTCGGGTTGAGGATGGAGTCAAGCTCAACTCCCAGTCCTACTGCCAGTTTCTGGAAGACACCTTCTTCAAGCAGTGGTACAGGAAGAAGTCTGCATCCTTCAAGAAAAACATGATTTTCATGCAGGACAATGCTCCATCACACGCGTCCAATACTCCACAGCGTGGCTGGCAAGAAAGGGTATAAAAGAAGAAAATCTAATGACATGGCCTCCTTGTTCACCTGATCTGAACCCCATTGAGAACCTGTGGTCCATCATCAAATGTGAGATTTACAAGGAGGGAAAACAGTACACCTCTCTGAACAGTGTCTGGGAGGCTGTGGTTGCTGCTGCACGCAATGTTGATGGTGAACAGATCAAAACACTGACAGAATCCATGGATGGCAGGCTTTTGAGTGTCCTTGCAAAGAAAGGTGGCTATATTGGTCACTGATTTGTTTTTGTTTTTGTTTTTGAATGTCAGAAATGTATATTTGTGAATGTTGAGATGTTATATTGGTTTCACTGGTAAAAATAAATAATTGAAATGGGTATATATTTGTTTTTTGTTAAGTTGCCTAATAATTATGCACAGTAATAGTCACCTGCACACACAGATATCCCCCTAAAATAGCTATAAAAAACAAACTAAAAACTACTTCCAAAACTATTCAGCTTTGATATTAATGAGTTTTTTGGGTTCATTGAGAACATGGTTGTTGTTCAATAATAAAATTAATCCTCAAAAATACAGCTTGCCTAATAATTCTGCACTCCCTGTAGTATTTTTTTCTATTTTTATATATTACAACAAATTCACTCATCTATATTTACCTATACTCTAAATAAAACATGTTAGAGATAAGTAGGTATTAAAGCCCCTTGATTGTACTTTATCAAGTTCATGGATCCATTAAGCCTCCCTCTGCAGCAGAAAATTTTTCCTATCACCACCCCTTTTAAGTGGTGGTATTTGGTCTATGGGGCAACACCTTAAGCTTGATACAGGGTGTCCTTTTTTCCAAGAAATGTTTAGCAACCGTTTGGTCTGTCTTGCCCTTTTCAATGACTTTATACTAGATCTATGTGTGGCAATCATTTCTTTTAGCATACATTCTGTTTTACCAATGTAAACATCTCCACATTGGCACTTGATCATGTACACTACATATTTGAATTCAGTTAAGGGGAATTTGATTTGGTACCTTTTATCAGTATGGCTGTGTGTAAATGTGTTACCTAAAATTAGGTTATCACATGTTACACATCCATGGCACCTGTAAACCCCATGTTTCCTCTGTAAAAAGTGAGTGTTAGGTTTTTCATATTTCTCTTAACATCACAGGTCTTCCCTTCCTGTAAGAGAAAATTGGTTCTTCCCTCACATATGGGGCCAATCTCTCATCTATTTGTAGAACCTTCCAATTCTCACTAATTGATATCTTCAATTTCCAACTATCTGTGGTGTAATCAGTTACAAATAATATCCTGTTGTTATTTCTTTCTTTCCTTTAGATTTTCAATCCTGACATAACCTGTTCTTTAATATTTTTTCAGGGTATTCAAGTCTGGCAAACCTTCTACCCAGTACCCATGTAATTTATTGCTGCCTCCTTTTCTTCCAATTTGGAAGTGAGCCTCCCAGCTCTGAGCATCTGTGCTTGTGGCATAGATTGCAAAAGGTGTCTTGGGTGAAAGGTCTCAAATTTGAGTCCCATTTAGAAGCTAATCTTATCGGACTTGGTAGACTATTTAATCCTTCTACAAATTCTATAAATGTTTTCTCACTTTCATACCAGACAAAAAACATGTCGTCTATGTAACGTTTGTATCCCCTAACACATTCATTAAAGGTAGCATTGTCAAAAATATATTTATGCTCATAGAAATGCAAAAAAGGGGTTCACATAACTAGGTGCTACCCTAGAGCCTATAGCAGTTTCCATTGTCTGCAAGAATATCTTATTCTCAAATTTAAAATATTTTTTATGCAGCACAAAATGCAGTAATAGAGTAAACTATTCAACAGGTGGTCCTCTATACAATGTGTTTTTTGTGAGCAACTCCTTCACTGCTATTATCCCTGCTTCATGTGATATGCATGTATACAAGTTAGATACATCAAGTGTAACAAATTACATCTCCCTTCAGTTATTACTATGTTCCCCAATGATTTAATAAAATCAGTTAATTTCTTAACATAGGAAGGGAGTTCTTTTACAAAGTCCTGTAAATAATCATCAAGAAATTTAGCTACAGGCTGTTTAAGGGATTCAAAAGCAGAGATGGTCGGTCTTCCTGGCAGCGCCTCTAGGGATTTGTGGATCTTAGAGAGTATATAGAAGACTGGTGTCTTCAGGGTATTCAGTCATCATATAGTCCGTTTCATCTGTGCTAATCCATCCATTTGTGACTCCCATAGATAGGCTGCTTTCCAGCTCCCTCTTGTATTCCCAGGTAGGATCCTGGTAATGAGATATAGTTATAACTGTTCTCAAGCTGTCTCAGGGTCTCCCTTTGATAATCCCTATAGTCCATGAGGACCAAGCTCCCACCCTTGTCCGCTGGCTTCAGTACGATCTCCATATTGTCCATATAACTATGCCTATGTAAACAGATGATTATATATAGGTAAATATATAAACAGATAATATTATATTTAAATAGTAATTATATTATATTATATTTAAATAGCAATATCTATATTTAAAAAATACATTGAATATATCCTGCTATGTGCAGAACTTTGGAATGTGAAATATTTACAGTGCATACACAGTTAAACACTTTATTAAATATGAATATTGCATAAATATGATTTTTCATGTTTACTACAAAGGGCTCCATTGTACATCTGTATTTGTATTTATATATATTTATATGTGTATATATGTCTGTAATTACACATATTAATACATATCTACTCACATATAAACATATATATACATTTCATGAAAAATAAAGAGATTAAACAAATGAAACAAATGAATGCTCAGGACAGATGGCTATCTCCAGTCACTAGAGCCTAATACATATTAAACACAAGACATAGGCCCAGATTACAAGTTGCGTGGTATGGGTTTACCGCGTGCAAAATGGTATTTGCGTGTGGAATGGTCACCTACTTGATATTACAAGTCGTGTGGTATGGCTTTCCAGTGAGCGATATGGCCTATACCGTAATGATCCATTCTGCATTCAAAGACCTGTAGTTATGTGTTTTGTAAAACAAAAAAGTATTTTCAAAACACATCAAAAATATGTTACAAAGTACATTAACATTCATAAACTACACTATTAACCCCTAAACCAACACCTCCCGCATCACAACTATGATATAAAGCTGTTAACCCCTAAACCGCCACCCCATGCATCACAAATAATAAACAAACCTAATAACCCATAAACTGCCATCCCCCACATTATAACTACCTAAATTAAATTATTAACCCTTAAACCACTATCCCCCAATATTGCCAACACTAAATAAAGCTATTTACCCCTAAAAAACCCACTAACATTACAAAAAATAAAAAAAGCTACCATTACAAAAAATAACAAACAAAATTATCAAAAATATTAAAAATTATTCCTATTCTAATACCCCCAAACCCCCCCCCAAAAAAATAAAACCCCTTAATCTAAAAAAAACTATCGCCCCAAAGCTAACAGCTCTTTTACCTTAAAAAAACACCAATTAACCCCTAACATTACAAACGAACTAAAAATAAACCTAATCTAACCATTGCCCCGAAAAATGCATTTGGATGGGCATTGCTCTTAAAAGAGTATTCAATTCTTTTTCAGCCCCCCCAAAAAATAAAAAATTCCCTAATCTTAAAGAAAGAAACACCCGTAAAAAAAACCCATAGCACTAATCCCCAAATTGGTGCTCACCAATGATGAAGGGTGCTCCCTCCTCATCCTGGTGGGGAAACATCTTCTTCCATCAGCTGAGCATCTTCTCCAATTTTCATCCATGCCATGGTCCATCTTGTATTTTTATCCCATTGGCAACGGCAAAGTCCACCGGTTATGTCATCTGTGAAATCAGTCCTCCTCTTCAGAGCATCGACACAGAACTCCTGTTCATGCGGTCTCTAACCACACTGAAGATTGAATGCTGAAAAATTGAATGCTGAAAAATTCAAATCAGCCAATAGGATGAAAGCATCTATCATCCTATTGGCTGATTGAATTTGACAGTAAATTGGAATGCAAGGGTACCCCATATAAAAGAGGTACCTTGCATTCAATCTTCAGTGTGTGGCTCGAGACCAAGTAGAAATTCAGCAGCACAGCAGCAAATAATTGAACAATAAGTTTATTTCTTCAAACAGGTACAGCACATGGAATAAACGTCTGACGAGGACCTATGATGAAGCGCCACTGGGGGCGTGAAACGCATCAGACATTTATTCCACGTGCTGTACCTGTTTGATGTGAAGAAATAAACTTCTTGTTCAATTATTTGCTGCTCTGCTGCTGAATTTTTACTTGATCCGTTTACTGTAGCTGGTTTACTGCTTTCCCTGGCATTGCACTCTGCCCATGTGCATCATCATCACACTTGCTGTATGGACTTGTGGCGTCTGACGTCACTAGTGGGAGCCGATCAGGAGCGCCGCATGGTGAGTTCGGAGCGTCCGCTTAGAAAATTTCTGTGGCTAGAGACCGGATGAAGAGGAGATCTGTGTCGAGGAGAGACACCACAGATGACATCGCTGGTTTGTGGGTTACCGCAGCATAACGTATGCGAAATGAAACTTTTATTGTAACTTGTAATGGCAGTGCAATGGAAATTGTGTTATAGCCACATTGCGCACAGTGTTTTTGCAACTGATTTACCACAAAACTTGTAATCCAGGCCATAGTAACTATGCCTGCACTCTATAGAAAGTTTAAAGTCAAGTCCAAAAAAACTTTCATGTTTCAAACAGGGCATGTAATTTTAAACAACTTTCCAATTTACTTTTATCACCAATTTTGCTTTGTTCTCTTGGTATTCTTAGTTGAAAGCTAAACCTAGGAGGTTCATATGCTAATTTCTTAGATCTAATCTAAATGCATTTTGATAGTTTTTCACCACTAGAGGGCATTAGTTCACGTGTTTCATATAGATAACATTGAGCTCATGCCTGTGAATTTATCTCTGATTGGCTAAAGTGCAAGTCTGTCAAAAGAACTGAAATAAGGAGGCAGTCTGCTGAGGCTTAGATACAAGGTAATTACAGAGGTAAAATGTGTATAATTATAACTGTGTTGGTTATGCAAAACTGGGGAAATGGTAATTAAGGGATTAAAATGCAAATCAATATAAAGTTTATTATATACACATAAAAAAAATACTATATGATGCATATATTATTAACACCTAGACTATGCGTCCCCAATCAGAATAAACCCAAGACATTGTTCCGCATAACAGGGAATTCCATAAGATAATTTCATAAGCTAATATGGTAATACATATAATGAAAGTAAATATAGAGCAAATGCTAGCTAGCTTTTCAATCATATATCCCAACTATGTTAGTACTCGGTACTATCAGGTTTAATAAAGTCCGTAAAGGAATAGCAGGGTATTAATTTCCATGCACATGTGCAGTATATCCATTTCCAGCTTTTCAGCTCTCAAGAGGTAAAGAATGCAAGAAATAGAAAATGTGCTATCCAAGGCAGTAATCAATATGCAGTAATCAATATGTATTTAGTGAAGCATCTATGTACATGCAAATGTTAGATATTAATTGATAGTCTTAAAAGCAAGCCAGCACTCAAGGATAAAATCTGCCAGGTTCAATGCCATATTCAATAGGATATGACATATACACAGGCTGTGTGAGCCATAGGAATTATCTCACCTGGGGTCCGCCATACAGGTTAGATAAGAGTATCCCACTTAATTTAGATTCCTCAGACCACTTTCAAAAACAGGTGAACAAACAGAAACCTGAATCAGCTGAGTAAAGCATTCACTGGTTGGTGTCTGATGTCACATCCAGGCAACGCACATTTTGGGCTCCGCCCTTCGACATGGCCTGATTGATGAAAAGAGTTACTTCTCTATTTAAGCACAGTTTAATACAAATCTATTGCCATCTTCTGTTCAGAGAAGTAACTGCATTTGTTGAAAAGAACTGTATGTAAAATCATATATATTCCCATGTTCTAATATTCATCACTAACAGACAAATATACACATCATGTTTTAATGTAATTCAATATACAATTAGAAAATATATAGAAAAGAAAATCATATATTTCAGTGTGGTTATAAAAATGTCTCCCATGTAATTTCCCTGTTTAATCCATAGTGGATAATAATAAAGTGTCCTTTTATTGGAAAATGTTTGCCTGACCTAGAGTTATTGTACTCCCTAGTTGTATGGAGTGGCATTGGGCACAATTGTTACATGGGAAGGCCCTAAGGGGTATTTTCTCATTGCTATGTTCCTCCTCTTTCTTACATGAACCTACATCTTCCCTCACCAATTTTTTCATAATTGTGTTGGTTATGCAAAACTAGGGAATGGGTAATAAAGGAATTATCTATCTTTGAAAACAATAGAAATTCTGGTGTAGACTGTCCATTTAAAGGTATTAGCTAACATTCAATATTTGGATAATATTGGCCAGTGCTTACTTAGAATTTTCCTAAGCCTACATAGTGACCTTATTGTACCACAAGAAGGACTCTTTCTGTAGCTTTCCTATTCTTCTTTTTAGCTACTTGACATTCTGATCTAGGTATTTGATCTACCCTACAAATGAGTTCTTCTAACAACCTAGGTGGTACTTTTTATACTTTTAATTTCTCAAAAAAGTCATTCAATTGACAGTTTAATCTAGAATCTTTGTTAATGATTATTTTTGCCCAAATTAATTGACTACAGGGGAGGCTTTTCAGAGTCTGAGGAGGATGAAAGCTAAAAAATACCAAAAGATTATTCCTATCTGTTGGTTTTCTGAAAACATCAGTTAGCTATCTGTTTTCATGAACTGATACTGTAGTATCCAAAATAAATTGTGAATTCATTGTAAACTGGGGATTAACATTAATTCAATAAAATAATCAAGTAGGTATTATAAATCCCCTGTCCATATAATAAATACAGTGGGTCCTAAACAATGAATGTGTATAAAGAAATCTCTGTTCAAAATTGTGAACATATAGATTAGCATATGTTGGGACCATATTGGCCCCCATGTCCATCCCTTTAACCTGCAGGTAAAATGAATCTTCAAATAAAAATAAATTTTTAGTTAACACTGTGTCTAGTAAATCCAACATAAACATCCGCTCTCTAGGGGAATAAAGTCTTGTAGAGTCTAAATAATATCAAATGCATTTTAATCCCTCTTTATAAGGTATAGATTATACAAATTCTTTATATGCAAAGTAACCAGAAGGAAATTCTTTGGAATTTGCATATTCTCAATATTTCTAAGAAAGTCTGATGTATCCTATAAATTTGATGGAACATTGTCCAATAGGGGCATAGTCATTTATAAAGGAAAATTGAGACTGGCTGAAAAATGGAGTTCATGCTTGCTGCAATTGGCTTTCCTGGAGGACTCTCTAGGCTCTTGTGTACTTTTGGTAAACAGTAAAATACAGGGACTACTGGATCCTTCTGTATTCAAAATTCTGCTTGATTTTTAGTGATACCCCAACTATCCAATGCCCCTTGAAATATTGTATTAAGATAAATCTGAATTTTTTCTGTTGGATTTAATGTCATTTTTTTTATAGTTCTCAATTACATTTAGGACCAGATTTGCTCAAGCGATATTAGCGCTCCACTGAGTAATACCAGTGCATGCTAATGTGTGCTGGTATTACAAGTTAAGCACAATGCGAACGTGAGCTCACATTCACATTGCTAGGAAGAATTGCCCTCACAAGAGCGTGCTTCCATAGGCTTCAATGGGAGCCTCATTCTGATGCCATCAGAGACGGCATCAAAACCTAAACGCAGTGAAGGGGGTGAGTAGCGCAGCGATTGCAGCAAATATAAATATATATGTATATGCTTATATACATATATATACTGCATATAATATGCATATTAACACATAAATATATGTACATAAGCATATACATATATATTAACAGGGAACACACAGTTCCCTTAGACCACAATGTAAAGTGCTGATTTTTCTAACACCCCACACCCACCAACTTTACCCCCCCCCAAACACTGCCTAGTGCAGATATTTTATTTAAAAATAAAAATGGTACCATTTTTATTTATTAATGAAATACACTACACTGTATTTTGTGAGCATTTGGGGGCATATTTATAAAGATCTGATCTATGGTTAATTTTATAAGCGCTAATTGCTACCTCGAGCTTGTGGTAGCAATAACCAAATTTGCCTGTTTACAAGCACGATAAATTAGAGCTCCACTTTAAATCTAGTCCTAAATTGGTGTCATGTTTCAAACTGATATATCACTACAAGCTCACACATTTACATAGACTATTACATGGAGTTACTTCCGTGAACTGTTCCTTTAAAATTATGGGCCCTCTAAAAATCTGTATAAGAGGCCATCCTTCACTCATCGAAATGCTTGGTATTCTGAAGTCTTACGTACTTTCTTCCTGAGCCTGTCTACTGGAATTCCTTAAGCAACCTACCTTGTCTACGTCTGCACTCTGTACTGAGAGCTATTCAGTAAGTCCTCTGTCTCATCTGCTGACTCAGCTTACATGCCACGGCAAAGCACAGCCTTCAGCCATAGGTAGGAGTCTCGGTGATGTCACACGCCTGCAGCGATCTCGGGTCACACAGCTGACTCTCTGAAAAAGCTAGCACCAGCATATGGGTCGCTCCCCTGCAGCATCGATATCAACCGCCTTCAACCTCTCAGTATAGCCCTCTGTGCAACCGGTCACTAGTAAGTTAACCTTTTCCTCATATTAACACATAACACGCTCTAATAATACATAGTGGTGTTCATGGTAATCTTTTGTACATACTTGCACTAGAATATGTATACGTTACTCTGACCTTTGTATAGAGCTTTACACCTTCCTGCTTGTTTTGTGTTAACACTTTGGATAACTTATGTCAGTAACTCTGCTGCAATTAGTTGGTGAATCCATCACAGGT